>NC_051161.1:145591401-145696613 GCF_013339745.2 Dermacentor silvarum
ACGTTACGCGACGTAGAAACTGTGAGGCGTTGTACCGACTTCATGACTGCCCAAGTTAATCTTGTTCTAACATTTCTTCGTCAAAATACATATGCCATCGTCGAATCAACGCAGACCAAATGACATAGCCATAGGAACGTATGATTGTATAACACGTAGTGGCTGATGACGTCATAATCTGTGGTTGTCTCGCTTACGCTCATCCATTAGTTATGTAAAACCGAACAATCGCCACGTCGTAGGCTCGCGTCGAACGGCCGGCGTAGAATCATGCCACTGCGTCATATCATCGTCTACAACCTGGTTGTAGTCGTATACTGCGGTTCACGCACACACACGTGTGCTCGTGACCGACACACGCAACTACTCCATTTAGAGGAACACGTTGGTGCACCTAGTATCGTTTTTCGGAACGCTAAATAATGCTGGATGGCTATGTACCCGCAAAACGCTTGCCATAAGTGCGTGGGATCTGCACAATGTTTGCTCTAAACTCTGCTCAGGCTAGAGACACGCTCTCCAGACCGACCTCTCCTCTCTAGTCTTCATTAAAATCTACTCTCTCTCTAAACTCTGCTAAATGCGAAAGCGTGTATTGCGGCAAAGGAAATGGCAAGCTAATAGCTATTTAATGTGACTTGTATGCACTGTGTGCAAGCCATTGAAGTTCCCGCGTCTCGTAAGAACGTTCGCAGTAACAGCAGCCACTGGGCGCAATTTGGGAGTGTTTTGCAAATAAGCACTTAGGGCTTTCTGTTGCGATTTGCCCTTAGAAGCCTTACCACTTCTACCACTTATATGTCGCCCAAACAACTGTTATTGATCATTGTGAATAATGTACTCTTCCCTTTACTAATTTAGTGGCGCAAAGTGCTTTTCATCTACGCGAAAGACAACAAGGTCGAGAGCACGAGCTATTTAATGACATTTTTTTTTGCAGAAGCGTAACGACGTCACAAAAAAAGAAAGAAAAAAATGTGCGTCAGAAATATTGAAAGTGCACATTCCCTTGCTAACGCATTTGTACGCATGCTGGTTTGTGTGTTGCACCTAATTAGGCATATATTTTCAATAAGCTAGCTGTTCTGGTAGCTCGTAATCGTGAGGCGCATTGGGCACTTGGCCCTGGTTATCGCGTCCTCATCCATATTTCGTTTTTCGGTGTAAACGAAAGGTGCAGCACAGTTTCGACTTGATAATCCCGCCGCTAAAAAGCGTGCTTCGCCGCGGACGGCTTCTGCAAACCGCACTCAAGCCTACACACCGCCAATCAATATGTGTGCCAATCTCTGCCGATCAAAATGCAACGGGAGCGCAAAAGAACACGCAACGGCAACGTAGACAAAGCGTCGACGGGGCGCCGCCATTTTCACGGAGGGGGTGCGCAATAAACAAGCTAGGTGCAGTAGCACCACCTCGTCGGTCTTGTCATGTCTAGCGGGATAATGTGAGCGCAAAAAATAAGTATCACTCTTTATTCACGGAAGCACGTTCCCATCACTGCGAATTCTAGTCACCACTGTGCAGACAATTAAATGAAGCACAAGCAGTTGAAAGCTGCGAAGACTGCACGCACGGAATGCATTGTCTAAATGGGAGCTGGAGGCTTCTGCGAGTGCGCGACCAGGACATCACAATTGAGGCTGATGCCGCCGGAGTTTGAGTTGGACGCCTCATGTAGTGCAGTTCTCCAAGTGTTCCAAAAAGGGGCACGTTTTTCGTCCGGCACCCTGGCGTCCAGCTTGAAGAACGGCACGTATGCATCTGCGTGAAAAACACATCTATGTAGTGTACGTACTACTTGACGACATACTCTATTGTAGGATACGTGTAGTATTCGCGGTTACATTATTCTTATCCTGTGGAAGACGAATGCAGTGTGTGAGACCCGTGGCATCAACCTAAATGAGGGGCCAGTAATAAATGAAATATCCCTAGAACACAACAACTCAAAAATGACAGTTTAAGGGATAATTATGTACATTGATTGCGGCTATTTAAGCACTAAGTGTTACAATAAGGTTTGCTCAGACAAAGGCTACGGATGTCATAAAGTTTCACACAGCAACTACTAGGGACAATTATCTGGCGCTGCGATCGTTCAGCCGCCAAGGAAATTATGGGTAGCGCATGGATTTGTCTGGTCTTCGTACTTGCGGATTCTGATGACGGCATCCTGGCTGAGCCAGGATCCGTTACAGAGGTTCTTGGAAATGAACAGAGAACTGTGGAATGCATATGCAATTCTTGCAATTATGTGTTTACACATGAAAAAACGTATCAAGGAAACCCTACTGCTTCGTATGCAGACATTACCCAAACAATACATGAAAATTATGTAGAGTCTGGTTACATCATTTATAAAAGCCACACAATCAATATATTGGATATAGCAAAAGTAATTAATTGCAAAGTAATTGTTTGCCTAATTACTCAATTATTTAGCTAATATAAGTAATGCAAATCAACAGTACAATTACTTGTCATTATTTAATGTATTAGTTATTTAATGATCATATGTTTATTATTTTGGTATCTAAAAATCGAATAATTCAAATTATTTCAATAAATCGGTAATTATTTAGACGCATTCAGCTCTTTATCTTGCGGTGACAACCGCTGTATATAATTGAAACTGGAATACCTCAGGGAAAATCAAGCCGTTATGTTAAACAAAGAGTCATTTGAGCTACATAATTCACAAACAGCAAGACTGACAACAGCAAGAATCAGCGATGCATCGACGAATGTTGGCGGCGGCGCTGCTGACGCATGGGCTGGCATCCAAGTGCCGGACCTTCGCCGCCTCATGGCAATGCATGTGACGTGCCGCCACTGAACACACTACCCCCTTCTAGTAAACTTCAGTTGCGGAATATTATATTAGGTACGCTCGTTAAAATTATGCTCTTTCACTTCATACCTCAAAATATTCATTCCCGCCGGTGTTGTCGTTTGTTTGGATGTGAAATGCTTCACCCAATCCTCAGCTTGCTTGTGTGACATTTGTAAATACGACAGCATTAGTAAATTCGGTACGTAGAGTTCAACCGCTGAAGCTACGTGAACTGTGCTCCTCCAGTATTCGCATTCAAGACTGTAGTTGTGGCTTTTATTAAAAATAACTCCGGATGGGATTATGAGAATGGTTGCTTGCTGGACTAGTTGGTTTATTGGAACTTATGTAACAGCCCGAAAAATTTACGAAGGGACGACGTATTTCTTGCTTTTTTTCCATTCCTGCTGCCGCATCGTATGTCAGTAGAATAAACAGAAGTCAGCGCTCTTCTTACTCTGTCTGTATCGTCGTCCCTTCCTTATTTTTTCGCGCTGTTGCATGAGTTGGATTACGAGAGCTGTCCGAGTTACGAAGGTATCAGACAAATAGTTACAGGCGTTGGCTCAAGCGTGATAATATCGCTAAGGCACTACGGCAATTTCTAAACGAAGACAATTTCGAAGTTTGCATTTAAATACAAAATTAGGATATAGGACAATGTGCTAAAAGACCCGATAGCTTCATAATTAAAAAGAGACTCTTGCCAACAAGACCTTCATTGCGTCACCAAGTGCGACGGCTCTCAGTTCGATAATTGGGCATGCTCGCTGATGCTTGCACTAACGCACCACCCCCTTTCATATTCACTGCCACAAGGCAGAAATGCGACGTAAACCACCGCGGCTACACAAAAGACTTATGTGCTTGTCGGATCATTACCATTACTTTCGAGCGCGCGCTTCCAGCTTCTTCCATCTTTTATTTAATAAAATCAGTTGGCAGCTCCGCGTTCGTGGTTGCATTTTGTTGAGCTTTGGCTGCCACTGGTTCTTTGTTCATGTCAAACACCCAAATTCAAACTTTGTTGCTCGGCCATCTTTCCCTGTTAAGTCCTAGCGCGACCCTATATAGGGTTACGATTACCACACTAATAATTTAGTTGTTTCAATTTATTTTGATTCAAGGAAGTCTGCCAGATTTGTCGATTTTGTGGGGTGTAAAGAAAGCTACTTACCTTGAACAAATAATTCGGCTGAATATGTCAACTTTAGAAGCGCTGGACATATTTTGAATGGCAGGAAGCCTGCATGTAATGGGCTAATGAGATTTCTACATTCACCAATCTAGCGCTCACCGAGACAGATGTCAGCAGTGGGGAACGTCCACGTGCTGGAGTAATTCCGGCACGTGACCAATTCCAGGCCTGCCGCCGTGACGGCGCTTTTCTCCAGGGCAGCAAGCTTCTCTTCGTCCACCGGTTCGTCGAAGCAGTAGCGCTCCGCGAACATCGAGCTCAGGTCCTGTTTACACGGGAGTAAGACAGTGCGGTGATCGCGATTGCAGAAGGCTATGTTATACGTGCTTGTCGAAAGCTCGCACTCCTTCAATGCAATTATTTAGGTTTCTCGTGCTCTTCCTGGCTGTATAGGGTGCATACGTAGGCATATTTTAAAGCTTCACGTCACAATCTGTCCGGCCAGTAATCACTGAAAATATTCACGATTTCGGTCCACTGTGTAATGTTTATTGTCCTGCTAACAAACAAGAACCGCATAACAGTCAGCAACCATGTTTGCTGTTATTAGGTAATAATCCTGTATCCAAAAACCGCTCTTACATCACGACTAGTGTGTAAGAGAAATAGGCTAGCATAATGAGTAGCATTTTAAAAAGCCCGCTGAAAATGTTTTACGACAATTTGAGTTGGGAGCAGTGATTATTATTTTTTTTCAGTCGCGCGCTTTACTATAAGAGCACGAATGGCATATTTTACGGTTTGCTAAAACTCATGTAGATGCCTATATCAATTTCTTTACGACTTGTATTGAGTATATGTCGTGTACATATTTGGTGTAGGTTGTTATGATCGTGTTAAGTTACGTGCTTCTGTGGTTAAATATTGGCAGTTTACATTGCTGTACTTGTTACGTTTTGAGGGATCATGCACAGTTAGTTGACTGGTACACCATAGGCTTTCAATGACTATTCAAGCTTTCAGGCAAGTAAACTAATTTCTTTGGTAGAATATTTAGCTTGGTCATGTTCCTAATACTTTTCATTCCTCTTCTGGAAGGCTGTTGAAAAAATCAATACATGCCGTTCCTTCCATATTAAGGCTTTGATTCGTTAATTTACATGTTACCCTTTTCTGCTCATTGCTAATTTATCTCTGCTGCTTCATCTGTTCATCGTCCATCTTCTTTCATCCCACTGATACTGGCATCATGTAAAGTAGATACCAGTCAAAATGCCAATAAATATTGGTATAGTACACTTCCATTCGCGTCCCAATTGATAATAGATTTTGAGGGGTAGACACACTCTGCTTGATTAATTCTGATGCAAAGGCGTCGAGGCGTTTTTTGGACTATATTTTATTTCTTCAAGTTAGCAATACATCATGTGCTAAAACAAGTGTAAGCTTTTAATTTTCATAGGTTGCTTTAGTGTAGCGTATTTAGGAAATCAAAATGAGAAGCCCTGTTTCAACTACCTGTAGCGCTAATTATATGCATTTATTTACAAAACCCTAACGTTGTTTAGTGATTGTACATTAAAAATATCTCGTTCTTCCGCATAACTCTGTGCTGGTCCTTCCGACACGCCATTTGCGAAAGCAACTTTACTGTTAGAGTGTTGCTCCGTCTGGGCGAGCTTCTTATTTTTCTAACACCCCATCCCTAGTACTGTAACGATCGAGGTTATATATACGAAGATGATTAGATGTTTATCGTGGGTCATACGATTATCTCATAAAATATTATATTTCTTGTATATATGTGCGCTTGTGACTCAAGCAAACATGAAAAATTCATAATTACTCATTATCGCCTTCGGGGCTTCTCTTATCCTGCAGCAATAATCGTGATCTATGTTGCGCGCCTTTCCTTTATTGAACGCGGCGCACCTGGTAATTCCAGGTGCGCGAATGGCATGCGCGTTATTAAGTTGACACCGCATTCTTGTCAGGAAAGTAGCCAGCGCACAGTATGAAGAAAGGAAACGGAAGCAAGGCAGATGACTACTTTTGTTGTGGCACAAGCTAAGCCCCACAGGGCGCTAGCTTTGTGTGAGTGTGCAGTGATATTGCAAAAAAATGCAAAGTACATAATGAGACTGGGTGTTTTTGGTAAATGTGGGTCTATTAGGCTTTGCGATGGTTTTACTACTTTTTTGCCACTTAAGCTTGGAGCAGTGCAATCTTCTGCAGCTCCTTCAAATAATAATAAAAAAATAAGCCAGTTCCACGCTTGTGAAATCTGATGAAACAGCGGAGCTGTGCAAGCATCGGTGGATAGCGTAGTGGGTATAACGCTCACCTTCGGACCGTGAGTACCCGGGATGAAATGCCCGCCTCGCCAAAAAGTTTATACTCTTTTTTTCTTTCTCTCTCTTTCTTCCCTCTCTCTTTCTTTCACGCCCTCTCTCTCTCGCTCTCATTTTCTCTTTCTGTCGCCCATATCAAGTTGTGTTGCAATCGTGTGTACAATGCAACCATGTGGTTCCTATAAATTCACGTTCTGCAAGCGAGGGTGTATAGCACAGTGGTTATGAAGCTCGCCTTCGGACTCGCGTTGGAATCCCAGCCTCGCCAAAAAAGTTCATTTTGTTTTCTCTCGCTCTCTGTCTGTCTGTCTCTCTTTCTCTTTCTGCACCTTCTCTCCTATGCTCTGCTTTCACTACTCATCAACGCTTGGCACGGTTCAACCTCGGCCCTAAACAGATCCACTGTTAAAATTATACAGACATCTTCGCGCATTACCACGAGAAGTCGCGCGTAACCACGAGAAGTACCTGCGGGCGACTTTCGTAGTAAATAGCTGGGTAACGGTTGCGAGCCGTTTTTCAACACTAAAAAATATTTCAAAAAATGGTTTTTCTGTACCAGCGATGCTTTTTTTTTGTCTCTCCAATAAACTGTATTTGAAGACACGTATAAAAAAATGGAATGTGTACCGGCAGAGTTGTTGTAGTGAAAACCTAGAAATGGCTGAACACGCAACGCGATCAACATATCTCAATATACAGTCTTATACATAAATATATATACACGAGCGATGTGTTCTCGTAGACTGCTCGAACCGATAAATGCGTGCACTTAATCGGGCATCCAGAGCACCGGACAGCAATATATGAAGTAAATGGTCGATCCGACTCGATAACGGACACTGTTAGGGCTCGCACAAGTTCTAGAATGTACAACGCTATTCGCATCACGCATGCAATCTGATTACAAAAGGTTTGGTAACAACGCAGACAACAAATTGAATCGACTACCGTAATCGAGAATGTCCAGATAGACGCAGGTGTGTCCTGCGCCGGTCAGTAATGTTTAACATTTGTTAGCTGGTCGAAAGTGGTCACCTGAAAAATATGAACAAGTACACGTGTAATATGCTCGGTCGCCATCTGTAAATCACATGGCTAACACGGTGCCTCACTGGCTATTACGTTCCCGACTTCGTGGATTCGAATATCTGCCACGGTGACCGTAGTCGAACGCGGCCCATTGCAAAAAATCCTTGCGTACTCTTGTTTAAAGCAGGCTAAAAAAGCCGGATGTCCTCTCTGCTCTTACACTGATAAGCGCTGCTTCACTGCAAGTCTTTAAATACCAATAGACAAGTGAAGCAATCAAAGCACACATGAGCGGAGGAACTAAGCAGATCCACCAACATTTAGTGTTGTTCACGCATAACGTCTTCATTAACTCCTAAATGAATCGAATAACAATGCCATTTCCAGGGCAGACATCACGCAAGCAAATGAAAGTCCCCATAATCCTCAAAGACGCTGAACATTTTGCCTATGTTGATACCGCAAATTATCTGTCATAACCAACCATGACCCTGGCAGTTGTTACGGGTACAAAAATGGATATCACAACAACTAGCTCCATACGCACCAAACACCCAGAAGAAGGGGAAGAAGCTGCAATAGCTTTCGCACACGCATCAACCACTGTATCATGTATCGTCACCGACTCCAAACCCGCGTTAATTAATTACACCAAGGGACTTAATCACCTCAAGCATACCGAATTCTTATTGAAACACATCCTACCCGCAGAAGAACTGTTCTACAGATGTGGACGCGAGGCCATGAAGGGGTAATTGGGAACAACGATGCGCGCGACGGTGCCCGAGCAAGTATCCACCGGGAAAGTCACTTGCGTCGCCGATCCCTCTCCGGAAAACAAATTCCCAAAGAGACCCAAACAGAACTACACCCCACAGAACCAGAACGAGATCAGAAAGAACAGTTTCCCAATACGAACAAATGGGGGGAGATCAAATGACTGCTTACGGAGAAATCCTCTAATACTATCGAAATGCTCGCTACAAATGCCCTCCTATTGGCAAAGCATTAAACAAACAACAATCAACTACATGGAGGCTTCTACAAACAAGAGCTTTCCCTACACCACTAACGATGCACCGAATACACCCAGAAGAATACTCATCACACTGTAAGACATGCAATACACCACGTGCAGACCTCCATTCCATTTTATGGGCATGCCCATCAGCTCCAAACAATATCAGACAGCACAAACCACAATGCTAAAATAAAGTCCCTGAGCAGTGGGACACTATTCTTCTCAGCGATTGCCCGGAAGACCAGCTCTGTGCTGTCCGGCTGTCGGAGGACGCCGCTACCGTTCAAGGCCTGGCCTATGTCTGCCGGAAAAGGTAGCTTTATGGGACTAGCCTCCCGGCCCCTCCGCTCCCCTTTCGAACCCAGCAGGGACTTTTCACTAAAGGTGTGTAGAAACTTCTTCCTCGCTCACCTGCTAGCACCAACGTCATGGTCACTTTTTTTCCATTAAAACTCCACGTTTACTCATCGACCAGTCTTCTTGTATGGTCCTTCGCGGGTTTCTAAAAATGGGGCCGTGAAACCCGGGAGCTGTATTAATTAACGACCGAACAGCCCCCAGAAACGACTGACGACGAGGCCACACATGAATTCGCCGGGAAGAGTGGAATCAACGCTACGGACGGCCGTCATCCACCCACCGCAGTCGCCTGCTACAAGGAGGCTGAACTGACCATCAATAGGACACTTATCAGAATGACGGCAAGCCTCATTTTCGACGATATCGACACAATGCTCAGTGAGGCCACAACTGTTCAACTTCATATCATGAGCAGCCAGCTCGACATGCTTCAGGAGATGCTTCGTTTTCTAGATGAAAACATCAAAGTGTTGATTTCTGACGATGAAATGTATGAATAATATACTATTCAGGGAGAATACATGGATAAATTGATTACGGTGGAGTGTAAACTCAGCCTTGCTATTGAGATGAGACGGAGTGTAAACAGTGAAGACGTGTCAGAGATCTCAGGAAGGGGAATGACCATCTTATTACTCTTGTGCCTTGAAGCATTGCGATATATACAACCGGTAAAAGATTGTAAGAGCGAAACTATAAGCCATAGCTACATTGAAGAAGGTAAAAGAAAGAACGGCATAACGACAGAAATCTTCAATGACATGGAAGTACCTACTGAAAACAATATTGTCGTGTTTAAAACCGGCAGTACCATGGTTAAAGACGTGTATGATGGAAACGAAGACAGCTAGCTATCAACTGATATCATCTTGGACTTTAGAGACGTTTCGAAAGCACAATGATGAACAAGAGGTAGGTTCTGTAGCCATAGGGATACCGAATGAACGTTTGTACAGTGAGCAGGGCATGCGAACGGTTCAAACAGCAACATGCGCTTTGACAAGGTATCTGATAAACAGTCCAGGAGTCCACGAAGACCTCATTTTAACCAAAGAATCCCGGTCCCGTCCAGGCAAGGGAAGGCATGCTCATTGTATTGATGACCACGAAAGCGCACGCGTGAACCGAAGCGAAATGAATTCCAGCCAGTACGGGTGCTGCCAACAGGAGGCCCATCGTCACTGCACAATCAACTTAGAAGAACGGCTGACCCCTGCCCTGCCTCCCGCTGTCAGAACTAACAGCTTAACTCTCAAAGAATCCTACGTGGCACAAACAGGCAACGTCCCACAATTAAGACTGCTGCTCCCACAGATATCCAATAAAGCAAGGACAACGATGCATCAGCGTCCGGACATCATCCGCGCAAAATAAAATCAGTTCAAAGACAAAACTAGGTGTCCGTTTCGCCGATTGCTTTCCGACACGGCACATCTTTTGACGACGTTTACACTGCTTCAAAGAACATCAAGCAACGACCACAGAATACTAAACGCCAGCTACTGATATTCAACGTTGAACAAGGTCATGTAACACCACTACGTGTGCACACCAGAAGTGACACAACGAAACAAAGTACAACTGTGCATTCGGTAAGGCAACAAGGACAGGGCACAGATCCTGGTGCACACCGGTCACAAGGCGAATTTAGAGGAGCCAGTGAATAACGACTCCCTTGTGAGGTTTCCTTCACATTATCTGGCTTGCTGGAACATCATGATTGCTTTTATGTGTTGTAACCGGACTGTCTCTTTACCATCAACACGAAAGTAACCCTTCATGGGGCGACGGGGAGTGTGTAGAAACTTCTTCCTCGCTCACCTGCTATCATCATCGTGATCGTCCCAGGTGTTCCATTAAAACGCAATGTTTTCTTATCAACCGCTCTTCCTGTGTGGTCCTTCGCGGGTTTCTACAAAACGTGTTTTATCTTTCCCTTTCCCGACAGTAGCCACAGTTCAAATGTTCGCGCCATTGGTATGCATAATCAATTTACTGCAGCGATAATTATATTAACCGGTCTATTTCTTTCAGAACAAGCTCTGTTGTGTTACAATACCTGTCTAAAATTGGCAAAACACTACTTTCGCGGATAAGTGGAGGAATGTTACCATTCTAAGCAGACGCGATCGTTTTGTCGGAGTTCGGAAAATGACTTACCGGCATGTGGGATTGCCACTCTTCCTTTTGGTATATTCGGTGCCAGACGTCTGTGATACCAGTCCTCGTAAAGTAGACAACGAGGCATTCTCCGCCATCCTTGAGCAGTCGACTGATGTTGCGGTAGGCTTTGTGCAAGTCCCAAACGTAGTGAAAAGTCAGGAAAGAGAAGACGCGGTCGAAGAGCCCGTATTTGTCGACGATGAATTGAACATCTCCGTTCTCTATGTCCAAGACCTCGAAACAAACTTTAGGCTCCATGTGGTGGTTTTGGGCGTATACAATCATGTCTTCGGATATATCCGTGGAGATGACACGAGCGAAGGGCCGCAGACGTGGTAGCAGCTTCTCTGCGAGAAAGTTACCTGGTCCGCAACCGACGTCGAGGTATTGGTCGTCATCGCTTGTGGGCCTTCGGAATTGCACATGATTTAAGGCTGCCAGGTTCTCGCTGTAGGAAAATTGCTTCAACCATGTAAAAGATTCTGGGTCAAGGTCCGACGTTGTTTGCTTTAGTTGTTTCTGCATACCATTCGACATGACGGCTGAATCATCCATGCCTTGTGCACTCCTTGTATTTCCAGAGTATGCCCTGCGCATCTGCATTAGGACAATATCGCAATATTACACATGGAATATAAGCAACTAATGTAAGATCACATGAAAATTACAGACGCACTTTTCTTTAAATATTGCGGTCCATCAACTACCGTAAAAATGAACGCTGGCCCCGTCTGCTAATGACCTGCCTAACGAAGGGGAAAATATGTTTTGTCAGTTATCATTCGTTTTATGCATGCCGCATGTCACCCCATCGGGTAATATTAAAAAAGTTTCGCCATTTAGGTAAACTTCATATAATATTTAGGCGTTTCAGACCATATAATTCATAATCTCTTGCATCCCATCGCCGTATATTCTGGAACAATAGGCAATTTAAAACGAAGGATTCTTCACTAGCATACTCGGGTTCGGCGCTGCTGCTGCTGCGTTGGTCGGTGTTTCGGAATATATATGTTTGCACACGTAGTGTAATGCAATTTATGTTCGTGTGCCCTTAACTTGCGTCAATTTTGCGATACGATATTATCACGAAATTTATGCGCACGCGAAAATGTCAATGATGACATAATCACGCGACACTGAAAACTATATATATATATATATATATATATATATATATATATATTTGGCCAGCTTGTTGTGCTGGCTTTACCCCATTAAGTGCGCGAATTGAATTTTCATAGCTGAGTACGCCTACGCAATGCCAGAAACCCTACTCAGCGTCATTATAAAAGTAAACAAAAAATAAAGGTTGAGTGTGGAGGCACGCCAATATATATTGGCGTGCACATTCCTGCGCCGCAGAGCGCCTGACTGAAACAACAACAACAACAACAAAAATATTCGGGCAGCTTCTAAAATCAGAACACAATAGGTGCAGCTCCGCAAACACAAATAATCCCTCTCGTTTTCTAGAAACCTGCTTTCCAACTCACCTTGCACTTAGAGCAATTTTGAATTTTGGGGGGCCGTAAACTATTAGGTCAACCCACACCTTGTTTGAATACAACTATTTGCTTCCAAATGACGGCATGAATCATTTACGAGTCACGGCTGACGAAAAGATTTATTGAGACCCAAATCAAATGGTTCCCCGCGCACCTCGGGGAGCTTGGCACCACCAAAAACAACAGCCGCGACAACAACGACAACAACAATACCAATGGCCGAAGAAACACCGGCATCCCGCCCAACCACAACGAGCGCGCCCATCTCGTCGCGAGGCAGCTTACCCGCCGCCCCACCAACACAACCCAAATCGCGGAGGACGGAGCTGGGGGCCACGGGGACGCCGACCGCGATATCGAGGAGTTTCCGGCCTCGTACCGAGAGGTTCTTGGTCACTACAAGAAAGAACGTAAGAAATATCCACAACCCCACGGGCGGCTGGACAGGTCCCAGGCAGTCGACCTGAGGCAGTTGCAGACAGGCACTTTCACCAACCACCTGCACCACCTGTATCCCGCGTGACACCCATCGCCCGGCTGCCCCTGGTGCGAGCACGAACGGGCTGATATGGCCCATATGCTTTGGGAATGTCAACGCCCTGAGCAAGAAGCACCGTGAGGAAGGCAGAAGACAACAGCAGGACCCTCTGAAGGCGGGCGCCTCACTGAGAGATGGCAAGCCGCCCTCCTCAGTGAGGCACCCGAGGACCAGGAGTGGGCCGTCCAATGGGCCAGGGCTGTTGCCGAAGATCTCGGAAGATTTTTCTCCGGCGATGGACCCCTGGCAGCCTAGCCCCGGGCACCAACAGCCATAACCGTTGGACATATAAAGTTTATTCCTATCCTATCCTTATTGAGACCCTCTGTGACAGTGGCTGATGGACTCTTGAAGTTTCTTACGCAGCTTACTAAGGCGAAGCTTTCTTTGCGAACACCCCTGTGCCTATCGCTAACCGTGGTTGCTGCCTGCTGCTGTTGCTCGTGCGTTCTCGCCGGATAGTTCACACTCGGCTACGGTACGGCGATGCTACCTAGGAGCACTATACTTCGCCCACAGCTGTGAAAGGCAGAGGTGGGAAACTGGCCTGCGCATGAGGGTAGTTAACCGCCAGTGGAGAGGCGAGGGGGCCGCGATGAGACGGGAGCGAGGGTACCGGAAGAGATGGCCTCACGTAGCACATGCGTTGCGCCGCCTGGAAACCACGTGGACGTTCGCAACTGCACCTCCAAGGGGAGCTCGGGTAGACCAAACAAATGGAGCACAAAGCCAGCTTGCCTCTTTCAACCCGTATAATGCTGGTAAAGTTCAATGATTAATTGCACTGCAGAGGTCCTCGTTCGGGGAATCCTTGAGCCAGATCAGAAGGTGCGCGTGAAGACTGCCTCGCAAGGTTCGCTGCATATTGTCGCGATTCAACGCGAACAAGAGACAACAACGGCGGAGCAAGACGGCAGCGGAACAGCCTGTTCAAAAAGACCACCAGAACAACAGACGTCTTCTTCGTCTTCAAGTTCCCCCGGTCCCACTACACGGAGCACGTTAAAGCACATATCGTCATCGTAGTCTAAATTTCTACATAGAGCACGCGTCAATATAGATTTCAACAGCGCACGTCGGATCTGTTGCATCTTTAATCGGTCTTGCCGATGCCCTAATTGGGCAAATGAGCTCCAGCCTTTAAAAGTCACGGTTTTTAAAGCGTAGTTTTCATTGCTTCTTCCGTGGACGTTTGCACTGCTGCTGCTGCTATTTTATTGCAGGCCTCATCGGTGGGTGATCCGGAGCGTGTGTATACATGGCAGGAGCGTGGCAGAGAGTAACGTCGACGCGAGAAGCTCGTTTGGACCTTCCCATGATGTTGCATGTGCACAACGCCCTCTGAAGCTCCCTGGGGATCGCCACATTAGCCTCTTGACAGCTGTAATTATCCGTGACCCCCTCGAAAGCATTCGAGAAACTCCAGCGCTTACCGTTCGACTAACGGGCAAGTCCAGAGTAGACGCAGATAGAAGCGGGAGATGAGATAGACGACGTCAACGACCTTTCGGTAGAGCGGGGGCCTCAATGCCCTCTGACGCGCCGTTAGGGACGCCGAAATGCCTTCTGAAGCTCCGTGGGGGACGCAACCATGCCTTCTGAACGACGTAATTAGGTCTTACCCCCCGCGAAAGCATTTAAGGCGCTGCCACACTTGGCTCTGTGCTCACGTGCAACATGAACGACAGTCCAGGGAGGATGTAGGAATAATGTTAGAGAGGGAACAGAGAGAGAGGGGAGGCAGGAAATGGGTAAATTGGATCCGTACCGACGCAGTCAGGAAACGACTGATTAACCTTACCCCTCTGCGCTCATGGCAGTTCAAATAACGGGGCATGGGAGAAAGAAAATGCGTCGCAAGAAAGTATTGCTCATTTGGGCTCTTTTCAGTAAAAGAATAAGTGAATGAATGACACGTCTTTCCGTGTTCTGTGTACTACGTGGACAAACACAAGTGATGCAAGCAAGGTAACATTTCACATCACATCACGACTGTCGTATGCGGTCAACATCACCGCTAAATACCGTCAATGTACGCAAACAGCATAGAAAGCTTCGCTTACATCGATTCCCACAGTGCAAGGGATGTGTATATTTCTTATATTTTTTTTTCACAAGCACGAATGCACAGCTTTTCAAAAGCACCTAGATGCATAGTTACGGAAGAGTTGTACTTGTCTGCCTCAGCAGTTCGGCATTGTGTGCGCTTCAAAGGGGTCCTCATATTGGACAAATTTTGCCTTTCTCTTCATTCGGTCTAAACGTTGTTGCTTATTTTAGGATACATCCTCCTGCATGCACGTATGGCTGCAAAGTATAGAGTGGGCCAGAGGTTATTTATTCCATTACAGCGCTGATAAAAATAATATTGCTGTATTTGTCACGCACAGCGCACTAAGTAAACCAAATACAGTGTTACTACATATTTGATAAACAGCTGATGTTGTGGTTTTGAAAATGTTGTTTTACGGAAAGGTCTAGGCTATAACGGCATTCCAGGGGCACACCCATATTTATAAAGCTGTAATTGAAAGGCTGCTGCATCAACCTTACTTGAAACCTGATATACCTTCTAAAATAAGTGAGACGGGTTTCAACGAAGGTATTCGAAAAAACACTTTTAGAAGCACCTAATATAAACGGACACTTAAAGAGCGCATTGTTTACTTTCCTTATTAAATCACAACACAGCGTTTCCTCTCAGCTGATTAGCCCATCTAGATACCCCTCGCTCTTGCCTCTCTGCACATGCGCTGCAAATAAATTACGCCTGCTTTCTTCCTGAAATGAATTAGTTGGAAGTGCACGCCTGTCCATGTCATCGCTATGCTGTGTAGTTATTGCTGAACCACAATTAATGGTAACATGCACTGTAGTAAAGACGAATGCCCGGCGCTGCAGCCACATCGCCAGTCATCCGGGAAGCGCGAGCTAGAGATTACCTGAGCTGCTCTGGTTGAGACACGCTGCGAACGCTGCTCGCTGCTCTCTTGTCCTGTGTTCGCATTAGATTTTGGTGAAGGTGTTGCGAACCTTCGACTACCCTCGACACCATTCTTCCGTACAGACCCGATTCATCCGAATGTACACCCATCTCTGAAGTTGCCCGCCGCGCCGAGGAATGCCGTAAACACGCCCGTTTCTTTACAGCCGTCGACCAATGGCAACAAAAATGTCGACGTGACGATGATCACCCGCATTGTCACTTTCTTCCGGACTCCCTTGTGTGGCTTTGGGTTCCTGCCGCTCCTGCTGGCCTCTCATCCAAGCTCGTATCCAAATATCAAGGACCCTACCGTGTTGTAGCGCAGACATCGCCTGTAAACTATATTGTCGAGCCTGTCACGCCACCTACGGACCACCGCTGTCGTGGTCGTGAAACCGTCCGCGTACAACGCCTGAAGCCGTATTAAGACCCCATGATTCTATGTTCACCATGAGTTGCCAGGATGGCTCCTTTAGCGATGGGGGGTGATTGTAGTGAAGACGAATGCCCGGCGCTGCAGCCACATCGCAAGTCATCCGGGAAGCGCCAGCTAGAAATTGCCTGAGCTGCTCTGGTTGAGACACGCTGCGAACGCTGCCCTCTGCTCTCTTGTCCTGTGTTCGCATTAGAGCACCAACTAGTACAACAACGTGTTTTGTAAGCCTTTCAGCCGAAACGGATCTGATAGCAATGCCCTGCTTACTGATCCTTTCTTTTTCAGCTTTAAGCTTCCCGCTTATGGTAACCTTTCTATGTTTGCATACGACAAACGTTCCCCAGCACGCCAAAGCAACGGGGCCTAGAACAGGCTGGACGCGTTAATAAGGTGGACGACTGGTAACATGACGACTGGTTAATAAGGTGGACGAACCTGGTAACATGGCTTCCGCGTTTGCTAAAAAGATTGGAGTGTTGTGTTGCTTACGCGAGTTTTCGCTCGGGAGGGATTCATGGTCCTCAACAACCGTCTCTGATTTGGCGCCTGTGCAATGTCACGTTGTGACACGTGCCAGCACCAAAAGACAGGGGGCCTCGGATAGCGCGGGAGAGATGCCGCGATACATTTTCAGAGATTGTGGGCTTCCTGCAGCATGCGGCGAACTAATGGTTGGCATGCATGTTCATAGAGGAGTTATCTAGAGGTTTTCTTACCTTGTTCAAGAGGAGTTGCAGTGCTTTCTAACGTGCGTGGCACAACCAAGCTTGTTGCGCACTTCTGAGCGTCATGTTTCGACGGGTAAATTGACTGCAGTTCGCGATCACCGACTAACTGGTGCAAATTACGAGTTAGAATGTCACAAATGAATCAATGCCGTTTATTTATTGTCGTGATCATTACGGAAGACGTGCCACTACAATGCTGCGAACGTGACAATAGGATGATCTGGCAGTTGAGCTTCACTGAGGCAGCGTGCGCAGACTACGGGGATCAACGTGCTGCATCGCAATTAGATGACAAGTAACGACGGAAGCGGACACGCAGTGCTGGAAATTCTTACTAATGCAGGAAATTGCTGTAACTTCGTAGCCTATAGTGGTGCTCTCCCAATACAGAAGCAGCAATTTGCTCCATGACACCTCTCTGCGTTTTTCGGACGCTTTGCAGCAGGAAGGCTGAAGTTATATAGCTTCGGTTACCAGAATAATGATTCGTTTCTGCGCCAAAACTGCAAATTTGTTCGTGTTACGTTTCCAGGAGTACATTTAGAAGTTCTTCCGAGAACGAAATAGTCATTGGTTCACTATGGCGGTGGGGTGCATATATAGAGATGGTGGGGAGCCCAAAGTAGCAAACTAGAAATTCGGAATCAATGAAATGGCTCTGAAGGCAATATTAAACTGGCGCCAATTTATTGGTCACTCTTTTCTAGTTCAGATGCTCTAAATGACAACTTAAAGTGGACATAGAACAGATATTCTACTTCCGTTGCAAACTGCTCCGTGGATGTGAATGCAGATGACAATGTTCGCCACAACAACGAGGCACACAAAACAGTCGAAGTAACCATCAGTTAAATGCACTGCAAACTCAAAGAAGTATACGAGGCCACAATCGAAGCGTGTAACAGTAACAATACCCTCTGATGCCAGCGACGGAAGTAAGTAGCGTTTTTGGTATCGAGGCATACATTTAAGTCTGCTTCATTATTCCTTCCCATAACCAAGGCACTGCATAATACGAGGCCACTAAAAATAAGTAAAGACTGAATTATGGGCTTCTCAAAAGCATTTTATTCTATTTGCTAGCAGGAAGTACACAATATATTTGAAAAAAAAAATGAAATCGGCATTGCAGGGCTGCATGTAGAAATGGCGACAAATTTTGTTATATCATTAGAAAAGATATGTTCAGATGCGTGTTATTTTAACGCACAGAAAACGTCGCTTTGAGATTTCATACTTCAGAAGGCAATCAGTTTTTGTTAACGCACAGTTAACCAGCCGCTTCCCATCTTGCTACTAATGGCATTCCACTGATGCACCACGAAGGTTCGAGCCATTTTTTTTCTTTTGCGCTGATGCTGTGGCTGAACGACCAATCCATGGTGCTTACACAATACACATATATGCGTATATTGTCACGCACAGGTCAAGAAGACAGGACTGGCGAGACGAGAGAGACGACGAAACTGAATTAAAGGCAGACGTAGGCACTGCCCACTACGTTTTTCATAATATATATATATATATATATATATATATATATATAATTACGACCATGTAAGCAGCACAGGCAATGAATTAAAGAACGTGTAACGGTAGTTAACGGTGCTTGAAAGAAAAAAAATGTCACAGTTTCGCCCTAAGGGCGAAGCAATGCATGCGATAGCAACACAGCATTGTCATACGAAGTAAGGTGAGTGGCTTTGGTAGCAATATGAACTGTAGTAAACATGAGCTGATTAAGTAAGCAGGTGTGCTGCGGCGTAAGTAGACCGACATGAAGAGAGACTCGATGACCACGAGAAGGCGCGTGTGAAACGGTGGTGTTGATGAGAAGCGCTTCCCGGGGGTAGCGCGTGCGAAGGGACACACCTGTAGAGCTGCACTGCCGATCCGGGTAGCATTGCATGCGTAGCGTGCGTTGGAAAATGTGGCCCGACTATTACTAACTGAATGAACAAGCGTAATGTGAGCGCGCACAAGCAAACATGAACAGATCACACTGAATGACTGCAGACAACGACTGTCAAAACGCTGGCAGCAAGCGCATACGCCGCAGCGGGAGAAGGTACTACGTGCGGTCTATCGCTTCAACGGAAACTGAGCGGCGAATGCAGCGTGCATAGAAAGGTCAAATCCGTGTGGAGATAAGAGACGGTGCGGGCGAGCGACGAGCGCGATTGTTGGCAGAGTAGAAGTGCCCCCCCCCTCCCCCTCTTCCTCCGGCGCTGGCTTCCCGCTTCCTTGCTTGCGCGTGGGAGATTGAGTGGAAAATTCCCCTTCGCCGGGTTGCAAGATAGGCCTTTGGTGCCGGAGCGCAGCGTCGCCCCGCCTCCCTCCGCGTCCCCCGCACGCTTCCGCTCGGGCATACGGCGCGCGGCGAATATTTTATCTATACGGAATCTCACGGCGACGGCGACGCCGACGGCAGAAATCCGGTTGAAGTGTCCATATAATTGCTATCGCAATAAAATGTATAAATTAACGAGGAAAACGGAAAACGAAATTGGACAGAAAATTAACTTCTGGCTGGTAGCAGACGCTTATTGCTGATTTTATTATCCCCCTCAGAAAAAAAATTATAATTTGAAGCCACTCATTTGGAATATAAATGGCCGGCCATGAAAGCGGTGAAACAGCACTATGTGCAGAGCAATAAAGCCATCAATTCAGATAAGCAAGTTGTCAAACAGTATGGCATATGACCACCCGCTGGAACAAATTTTCTGGAGCTAGGAAATAACGGCACAGGTTTCAGTTGTACCTGCAGGTTATTTGTACATGACGTACGTGTATCACGTTATGTTCATGTAGGTGCAGCAGGAGTTTCTAGTCACATAATTAACTTGGTTTGACCAAATTGTGTTTCGTAAACAAAGGTTTAGTTGACAGTTCTTTGGGTTCACCATAATGCTTATCAAAATCCTCAGCACTTTATTTTGCAATACCTACAATTTGTTACGATTCGTATTTTTTGTAATGCGCCAGACTAGTGTGAAATAAGATAAACGTGAGTAAGTTTGTATAGTATATCGCATTCTTTAGCTGCAGAGGAATATATTCGACAATCTGAATAGAAAACCAGTTGTTCTGCTTAATTCTGAGGTTAGTTTGTTTATGGGTGCATTCCACCACATGCAGGGTACTTTCTTCAAACCACACCTGAACTTTTTAACCTTTTACGCGTTCTATGACGGTGTCCTGTGAAACATCAAGACAAGTTCAATGTCACATGGTTTATTAGTGGGTTTACACAAGACATAGTAAGCTTTTTTTAGGTTTAATGGTAATTTATTTGCATGAAGCGAACTATGAAGCTGCATTAGGTAGCCGTTTATTGTGTTCTAGAGGTCAGTAAGTGGATGCGTAAAAAACATAATGGTGTCATTGGTGTACATGACTAACTTTGGTGAGTTTGGGATAACAAAAATGTCGTTTACGTAGAGTATAAAGAACAAGGGCCTAGAATCGACCCCTGAGACACTCCTTGTTTTAGCATAGTAGTTGGGGATATAACATCACCAATTTTCATACTGTTTTCTGTTAGAAAGATAATTTTAGAAGATGTAAAATAACACCGCGAATGATGCAATTATGAAGTTTAAATAATAAAATGTCATGATTCACACAATCAAACGGTTTTCTAAGATCAATGAACAGACCAACGGTGTAAAGCCTATTTTCAATGCCATTCAGTATTTTTTCTTTAACATGTAATAAAGCTAGTTCATTGGTTTTCCTTTTCTGAAAACCGTACTGTGTGTCATCTATTACGTGGTGTTTAGTTATGAAATTAACGAGACGCGCGTTAATGACATGTTCAAGGACTTTAGATAGCACGGGCCACACCGAAATTGGCCTGTAATTAACTCTGTGCTCTTAATTCGTAAAGGCCATCTGAAGCAGTTTTTTCGCGGTCGCGTTCATCTACATCAATTTGCCAGTAACCGCTCTTTAGATCGAGAGATCAAAAATACTTAGCTCGCCGAAACCTCTCTAAAGAGTCATCGATACGTGGTATTGGGTACATGGCCTTCTACCTAAATTGGTGAGGCGTCGATAATCAACCTAGAAACGAACCGTTCCGTCTTTTTTCTTGACCACGACGACCAAGGAAGACCACGGACTGTGCGAAGGCTGAATGACACCATCATCTAGCATCTCCTTGACTTGGGCTTAAATTGCCTCACGTTATTTGGGCGAGACAAGATAAGACTGTTGTTTGATGGGGCATGCGTCGTCGTATGTCGTTATTCGGTGCTTCGTGATTGGCGTTTGGCCCAAATTAGTAGACCGAGCGAAGCACGCGCGGAATTCGTTCAAAATTTCGTGCAACGCTATTTTGGTCGTCCATAAGCTCAGTTGGCATCGATGTCTCTGAGTGAACCGTCGTCCGTGTCCACTTCGGAAGCAAAACACTCGACGATGTCCGTCGATGGTTCGGCGTGGGCGACGGCAGTGCCACGAAAAATGTGCCGATGCTCAAAAGTAAAGTTCGTAACGAGGACCGCTGTCTGGCTATGACGAAGTTCCGCAAGGCTGCGCGCTACACAAATACCTTGGGTCAGCAGCATAGAAATGGTGCCTTCTACAATGGCTTCACCGTCTTGTAGCTTGTCGGACTTAACCGGAACCATAACACTTGTACGGGGTGGTATCGTGATGCTGTCGTCCGAAACGCGAAGTGCTGACCTGTGTTCAATGGCGTCGGTCTGTGTTGTTGCCGCCCTTTGTGTCGAGAAAGTGATGCAGCGCTCGCGGAGGTCAATAATGGCGCCATATTCCCGGAGAAAGTCCATCCTCAGAATTAAATCGTGGGAACATTCGCGTAGAACCAGACAAGTGGCGAGAAAAGCAGCACCGCGAATTGCTACTCTGGCGGTGCATAAGCCAAGCGGTGTGACGACGTGGCCACCTGCCGTACGAACTGGTGCCCCCTTTCCAGGGCAACGTAACTTTTTTCAGAACGCTCGGCAGTTTGCCACTAAGAATAGAGTAATCGGCGCCAGTATCTACAAGTGCACTCATTTTTCTGCCGTCGATCAACACAGGTGAAATCCGATGTCCAATGAAATCTTGGTCGCGGGAACTGGTTCTGGCGTCATCGTGTTTTCGTTGTTCTGCGGTCGTCAGGATGATACGAGGTCTTCAGCGCATCGAGTATCAGCGGCCCCGCCTCGGAAGGTCGCTTACGTCAGTTTTCCAGGCGTGGACTTGGTGATCTCCCTTGCGTCGTCCTCGAGGTGGTACCACGAGCAGGGAAATGTCGCCGCGGTGAGGGTGAGCGTGACTGCCGCTGCGATGTGCCCGGCCTGCGCTGCTGGTCGAGGAATTATGCGATGTCGGGAGGCCTTTGGCTGAACCTAGGTCGAGGCGAATTGATAGAAAAACCCCGCACTCCGAGTCGTCGGTATGGGCACTCCCGATACACTTGACCCGCTTCGCCGCAGTGGTAGCACACCGGTCGTCGATCGGGTGCTCGCCAAACCTCTGATTTACTCGCGGGTGTTCAGCGGTCGTTGAAGTACGGTAGCGGAGTTGTCGTAGCGGCTTGCGCCGCTTGCAACGCGTCCGGCGACGCAACATAAGTAGGTGCGAAAGCTTGGGCGGGGCTCCACAATGCTTCAAACATTGTGTACCATAAGTGCTTATCATAAGTGCTTACCATAAGTGCTTGTATCATAAGTTCTTTTAACAGGAGTCGTCGACTATGAGACCTGCTTATGTATAATATACGCATGAAATATTTCTGTATTTGTACCAATAAATTCTCATTCTTATTCTAACGCATATTATTTTTCGAATGCTTGAAACTGGAATCTTAACCTCCGATCTTAACCTTGCCCGCATATGCGCAATACACAAAAGTTGTGCCATCAGTGACATATTGCCACATGGAGTGGCACAGCAAAGGGGTATACGCGTAAGTCTTGCGCCGGGTCTCTCTTGGTAGCGGTGATGCTTCACTGCTGGAAAGAGATGCCTGTAGTGCCTGCTGTACTTTGTTGCGCACGACGCTGGCGAGGGAGCTGACTTGAGGTGGCGAGGCACCGTGGTGCTTCTGCAGCTCGTCGTGAACCACGGAGCGAATCAGCTCGCAAAGAAAGGCGACGTCGCACCCGAAGCCTACCAGCGTATCCGGAGTGCAGGCGGCATTGACTTGCCGGTTGTACATGTTCGACCGTTGCTGAAGCATCTGCTCCATCGCGGTGGCTTCCGTGAGGAACTCCGCAACAGTCTTGGACGTATTCCGAACAAGACCGCCAAGGACCTGCTCCTTTACGCCTCTTATCAGATGACGCACCTTCTTCTCATCCGACATGCTCGGATCGGCACGCTGAAAGAGACGCGTCATGTCCTCCACGTACATCGTGACACTCTCGTTGGGCATTTGAACGCGTGATTGAAGGGATCGCTCCGCGTTTTCCCGGAGATCGGGGCTGGAGTAAGTCTCCAGTAGCTTGCGCTGGAACTCAGGCCAGGATGACAGGGCACTTTCGCGAGCACTATCATGGAGGCTGAAAAAGACGTGCCTGAGTTTGGCGTTGTTGTCCCACTCGTTAAACGCAGCCACGCGCACGAACTCCGCCAGTCAGTCTTCCACGTTTTTAAATGTGTCGCCATGAAAAGCCTTCGGCACATGGGGGTTCAGCACCGTTAGGTAAGTCGGTGTCACCGTTTCCGTAGAATTCGCAGTGGTCCCCGTCATCACTTGTTCCTAGAGGTTTCCAAATTCTGGGGCGAGGCCTCGGATTTGCCGGCTTCTGCGGTGAACTGGAGTCAGCTCCAATTGTGGGGCGAGGTTCTTGCTGCATAACTTGAGCGTATCCAGCACCTCCACCAAACTGTCGCGTATACCCTGCTGTAGAATACACGCTGAATGAGGATCCAGGCGTTTGCACTTTACCAAGCGTAAGCGTCGACGCGCGATGCCGAGACGAACCTGGTTCTCTTCTTCAGTCCCTTTGCTGTGCCATTCCATGCGGCAATATGTCACTGATGGCACCACTTTTGTGTATTGTGCATATGCGGCCAAGGTTAAGATCGGAGGTTAAGATTCCAGTTTCAAGCATTCGAAAAATAATATGCTTTAGAACCAGAATGAGAATTTATTGGTACAAATACAGAAATATTACATTGCTATATTATACATAAGCAGGTCTCATAGTCGACGACTCCTGTTAAAAGAACTTATGATACAAGCACTTATGGTAAGCACTTATGATAAGTACTTATGGTATACAATTTTTGAAGCAACAGTAGCACAGCTGAGAAATATAAGTAAAACATTTATAGCATATAAGTAATAACAACGCATGTTAACAGCATAACAGTGCAAAAAAAAAACAGAGTAGAATTATACAGAAATGACAATATCAGTAAGTATGTAATATAGGTGATGTTAGTTCTCTTTTAGATTGGAATAAACATCTTGTATTTTTGATTATAGATGGTAGAGTATTCTAAAGAGATATCGAGGAAAATCCCGCAGCCTGTTTACCGTAGTTAGTATGCATTTTAGGTAGAAGGAAATTGCTATTGTATGCAAATATAGTGTTACTATGAGCTATCACGTCAGGAGCTGAGAAGCAGATTGATGGTAGTTCCTTAGTCATATACTTGCAAAATAAAATACCAAGGTTATATTTGGTGACTTCTGAAATGGTTAGGATGTTGATTTCATGTAGTAGAGATTTTCCATTAGCAAAGCGTGAACTGCTTGTAATAATTCTTATCGATTGGTTCTGGATTACCTGGAGGGAATGCCAAATGAGTGGTATAAGTGCTGACCCAGTATATTAGGCCGTAGTTAATATGAGGGTGAACGAATGAGTGGTATAGCGAAATAAATGTTATATGTAAAGTAGGGACGAGTTTTATTTCGAACACGAATGCCGTATGGTATTTTATTTTTTTACGTGAGAAATGTGGTATTTATGTTTCAGTTTGCAGTCAAGAGAAATTCCGAGAAAAGATGAGTATATGGACTGGAGTATATGGAGTATATTTTGATGTCAGTAAAATACAACAAATTTAGTCTTAGTGGTATTAGTTGTTAATAAGTTAGCATTAGACCAAGTTAAAATTTTTCTAGATCAGTATTTACGTTGTTAAGAAGACGTGAAATGTTTTTATGAGATGTAAATGTGGTAGCATCATCAGCGTACCGAATACACTTACTAGATGACAAACACTTAGGTAGATCCTTAGTATAAAACAAAAACAGGAGTGGTTCTAAGATGGATCCTTGAGGGACCCCAATTTTATTGGTTTGTTGTCTAGAATAGACATTAGAGACAGACACAACCTGGACTCTGTTATATTGTCATGTGACTTTGTCACGTGTATATTGTCACGTGTCAGTAGCTGGCAGCGGTGCGCAAGCAGTCTACAAGTTCGCTCACCCACCCGTTTTACGCAGGTGAGACTTGCTTGTTGTTGAAATAGTAGTTACTTGTTCCATTGCTGCGCACTGCTGCCAAACTTTGTATGTGTGCATGTAATCTGTAAGAATGGCTGGCAATGCTAAGGAATTTATGAAGGCTCTTGAAGATTTCAAACGGGAAATGAGATTGGAGTTGCGTAGTGTGAAGGACAGTGTTAAATTTTGTAGTGACACGTGTGACGAAACAAAGGCAATTGGCGCTGACGTGAAGGCACTTCGACAAGAAATTGGCGAACTGATTAAGATTAATGAAACCCTGCAAAATGAAAACAAGCGCTTAACGCGGAGAGTTGAAGAGCTGGAGCAGTATACCAGGCTAAATAACTTGGAAATAAAAGGCATCAACTCAAACGAGGATCCTGCTGACATTGTCAAAAAAATCGGTGACGTTCTTAAAGAACCAGTTGCTAGTCATGACATTGACACGTGTCACCGGATCGCAACACGCAAGCCAGGCGAGACCAATACCTTGGTTCGCTTTGTTCGGAGAGATAAGCGGCATGCATTTCTTGCTAAGGCCAGGAAGCAAAAGCTAACAAATGACCAGCTCGGCTTATCTGGGACCGACAGCGTTTATGTGAATGAACATCTTACGCAGACTAACAAACAGCTGCTTGGTGCCGCTATTGCCCGCAAGAAAGAAGCGGCATGGAAGTTTGTCTGGACGAGCGGGGGCAAGGTTTTCGCGCGGAAAGATGAACGCATGGACGCTCTTAGGATTCAGGACCTAGCTGATCTTACGAAGATCACTAGATAATACCATTATTCCGCAGCATGCTCATCATTCCTGGCTTATCACGATGCTTTTTCCACCAGCCTGTACTAGATACAAAACTGATCATTTTAATTCTAGCTTTAAAAGTTCCAGCAAAATATATTTCTCGGCTTTTCATTTAAATATCCGTAGCATGAAAAATAAGCGCGACAATCTTGATTATTTCTTGGGTCGCTGTCGGTGGAGTTTGATGTTATGCTTTTTTCTGAAACATGGTTTGGCACTGATGGAGACGTGTATTGCTTTGATGATTATACTTACAATGGTTTATCAAGGCCCATGGAAGAGGTGGTGACCTTGCTGTATATGTTAAAAAATGTCATTCGCACTCTGTTGTTAGCGATGTTACGGTCACAAATCCCAACGTTGAGTGCGTAACTATATCCTTGCAGAATATAATTGTTGTGGCTATGTACAGACCCCCTCATGGTAACAAATCACAATTCTTTCAGTTCTTGGAAAGCCTTCTCACTTTCCTTGACTCTACTAAACTACCTTTCATTGTAATGGGTGATTTAAACATAGACCTATTATCAGATGATTCTCATTCAAGGGAATTGCAGAGCCTCATTTCTTCTTACGCCTGTATAAACTATATTACTTTGCCTACTCGAATAACTTGCAACACAGCAACTTTGTTAGATATCTGTATCTCAAATGTTCAGCTTCCACACACTGAATCCGGACTATTATCCTTAGATATTAGTGACCATTTGCCGATATTTTGTTTTATACCTCTCAAATTAAACCGAGTAACAAATACCGTAACGCATATGACCAGAGATTTTAATGATGTTGCTCTCAACGAGTTTCGTAATCTAATCGAAGATACCAATTGGGAATCTATATACGAGATATCTGAAGTTAATACAGCATATTCTGAATTTATTGATATCCTTCTTAACCCAATATAACGCTGCTTTCCCACAAATAGAGAGAAAAATTAATGTCAAGAAGTTTAATAAGCCTTGGATGAACAAATCACTTTATGCAAGGGTAAGAAATAAAAATAAAATGTATCATGAGTTTCTCCATAGCAGAGATCTAGCTCTGCTTTCTCAATTTAAACAATTTAGAGATACACTGAACAAAGACTTAAGAAATACTAAATCTAATTATTATATAAGCTATTTTTCTCGAATTCAGAATGATAGTCGTAAAGTTTGGCGAGAGGTTAATAACTTGCAAAAACAAAACTAAATGCACACAACTTAGTGAAATAACCACAGCTAATGGTAAATTAACTGGCCTTGAGCTATCAAACGCCCTGAATGACTATTTCATTAAGGTCGGTTCACAAAATATTGTTACGCAAACTTCGTTGATAGTTTTATGAGCCTCACCACTCCATTACTGAATTCTACAGCACTCGCACCAACAACCCCTCAAGAAGTAGCTACATTTATCTTTTCTTTAAAGAACGATGTATCTGCTGGATATGACGACATAAAAGTAATTCCCTTAAAGTATGTATGCACCGCAATATGCGATGTCTTGTCATACATTATAAACCTTATGTTGTCAACAGGTGTCTTTCCGGACAAATTAAAACTGGCTCGAGTTGTGCCAATATATAAAGGTGGCGACATAAATAAACTGTCTAATTACCGACCTGTTTCGGTACTACCTGTTCTATGGAAAATTTTTGAAAGCGTTATTAATTCTAGGATTGCTAATTTTCTGCATAAATACAATGTCATTGCTGATTCACTGTATGGGTTTATAAAAAATAGGTACACGGAACAAGCGCTGTTAGTTGTTAAAGACAAAAATAATAGATAAATTGAATGTAAAAAATATACGCTTGGCCTATTTTTAGCTTTCCGCAAGGCCTTTGATTGCGTACATCATGACACTCTCCTTAAGAAGCTTTGTGACTACGGGGTTCGCGGTATTGCACTGAACCTGTTTAGAAGTTACCTGAGTAATAGGTCCCAATACGTACGAACAAGTAACATCTGCTCTTATACACAAACAATAATGCATGGTGTCCCGCAGGGATCAATACTGGGGCCTTTATTATTTAGTACATATATTAATGATCTAGCCGATATACATAATTCTCCAGATCTGGTAATGTACGCTGACGACACAAATCTTTTCTTTTCTTCCCGCTCATTAACTGCCCTCCAAAGTATGGTTAACACTTATTTACTGAAGCTTCGTGATCGGTTATACGCAAATAAGCTTAGTTTAAATATAAATAAAACAAATTACATTCTCTTCAAGCCGATCAATACCGTGGAACGTTATTCTATACAGATTTATTATGATAACACAAAAATTAGCCAGGTTTCTTCTCAAAAATTTCTCGGCGTGTTGTTTAATGAAAATCTTTCTTGGTCTGTACATATCTGACAACTTGCTTCCGAACTGAGTAAAATTGTTGGTCTGCTTTTTAGGATTTCTAAACTCTTGCCTGTTTGGTTAAAGGTGTCAATGTATAACGCACTGTTCTTTTCAAAACTATCATATTGTAATCTTGTATGGGGTACGACTACGTCTTCAAACTACCATAAACTACTACTGCTACAAAAAAGAGCTTTGCGGGCTGTTGAGGGCTATTACGGTCCACCACAAAATTTACGTACACAACCCTTGTTTGTTAAACATCGCATACTACAAGCTGACCAAGTCTATTATCTACGGCTGTTGCAATACATTCATCGAAACCGCTTGTACTCTGTTACTGACAGGATCATAAATTACAACTTTCGTAAGGTAAAATTACGAGTTCCGCGAACACGCACGAATTATGGTAGACAAAAGCTAAATTTTCAAGTACCCACAGCCCTCAACAAGTTTCCCTTTACTGATGATTTCTTTTTATCTGAAAATGTGTTTAAGAAAAACACGAAACGACATTTGATTGAAGGCCAAATTCAAATGTAAAAAAATGTAATCCACCGTTTTCTTATATGTACGTTTTTTTCTATCTATCTTTGTTGCGGATAAGTACTGCAGTCGCATATTTCTTGTCTTAATACACCAGTCATGTATGCATTGTGTTTGTACGTGTATGACTTTGTATGCTTGAGTATTACCTTGCACATGATTGTCTTTTTCCCTAATTAAAGTTTCACTGTGCGCATTGTAGCATTGTTTTTTACATATTTGTGGCACCTTATATGTACATTTTCTTTTTCTCTTTTTTTACTGCCAACTGTATGGGTACCGGGGCCTCGTCAGGGCTTACCGCCTTTTGTCCCGGTCCCCTCTTTTCTTTGAAAAGAAGAATAAACTTCACTTCACTTTTTAGTAGCGAAAGGGGAGGACCACGAGCGCCGACAGGTTCAAGCTTAGCGAAAGTAAACTATAGTTTAAGCATTCGAATGCCTTTGTTAGATCATAAAGACTCGATAAGGGAGTTATAACCTGAGTTATTGTACAAAATTTTTCATACCACTTCTGGTCGAGAATTGCTGTTTAGAAAGCAGTTGATAATTTCCCACTGCTGATACTGATATCAAGTAACATGGCACTATGTCGGTAAGACGAGTATGTTGGGCAATGACATTTGAGCAACCACACGAGCGAAGAATGGTTTCCCACTTTTTGTAAGATGCATATCATTGTTTGCATCGCCCATCGTAAGGAATGGACTAAGCATCAAATGAAATTTTTGCAGTAGCGCTTCCATAAAATCAATAACTTCTTACTTATACCCTTTGGGAAGTCAATAACAGCTGCTACGATAAAATTTTGCACGCGCACTGTAACACGATCGATACTAGGCGTGATACAGGTCATTTCTTCAATAACATCATGGGTGAGGAAATCTTTCACATACAAATTCCACCACCTCAATTAGAAAGTACAATGCCATTTAAACATATCCTATAAAGTGTGGTGGGCTGTCATTCGGAGTTAACATGGATTCAGTAAATAACATAACATCAAATTTAGTGTCTAGACGTTATAGGAACGAACTCTGGCCATCCGTTTTATTTTGAATACTACGAAAATTTAGATGAAATGCAGCGAACTGTTTAGACAACATTCCTAACGTGTGAGAGAGCCTAGCTTGGTCATAATATTGACTACCTGCTTTCTTAGCCATCTTGGTGCACCTATAGAAAAGCCGATTGACATGAAATTATCTAGTGACGCATTTTATCATCATCTTCCGGACAACAGATTCTAAGCTTCTCTGATGCTTCCGATTTCCTTGCAAAAATTTTTCCTCCCTGTGTCAATACGAAATGCAAGCCAACTTCTCGTTCCTTTGCCATCACAGCACCAAGTATTTGTTTACCTTATGTAGCTTAAGCTTTAATTTACAAAGACTGAAGATGAGGTCTTGAAATCGATTTCTTTAGTTCAGGGCTTTTCTTTCCTGGCTTTCACGAGAACACTATTTGGTTGGTCACGTCGTACAGAACGCACAACAATGCTTGTACTTCCTTGCTTACTTGTACCCACCCTGTGGCAGGTATCAATGTCAGATTCGGTAACTGGCTCCCGAGTTGCAGCTCATATTGTTTTCATGTCAAGTGGATCTCCCTCAACGGGTGCACGCTTAATTTCACGGTTGTTAGCACGGGTATATTGTTCTAACTCTTCCACTTTCATTGGCAGCTGCCGATTTTCCGAGATGAGCTGAATATAAGTTTTCCACGTCATTGCGAGTTCCTCGCGCAAGGCCTTGATTTCTTGCGAGAGCACGCTGACATTGGTACAGGTTTCACTACAAGGATCAACGCACTGTTTGAAAGCTCGGAGTTCAGCACGAATTTTTCTCTTAAAGTCCTCGAGCGCTTTTTTAATATCTTTCGCCATGACATAACAAGCATTATTGTATGGCACTGGTGCAAGGAACAGCGGCCTTAACATGTAAGGCAAGTAAAGCAACGCTCACCTGCGTTAAGAACGTATTGTGGAAGATGATGTCAAGTGGTTGCGCACTGCTGCCAAACTGAAGATTACAAACGCGGATGGTCCCTTTATATATGCAGAGTCGAGGAACCGCTGTGTAGTGCGCAGGAGCAGTGACCTCGCTTCACACCAAACCGTCGATGACTGAAGTGATCACCGGTAGATGGGACAGATCCTTGCTTGATTACGAGAACAGTTTCGTTGTGGACGCGCTTGAAGCAGACTGCGTAAAGAACGTATTGTCTAAAGCGATGTGAAGTCGTTGCGCACAGCTGCCAAACTGGCCTACATTGACATGAGTTGAACTGCAAATTTTGTTTGCTTTAGGCATATGGGTACGTATACGACTGGTCACAATGAAACCGCCGAACTGCTGTAAAAGCACGGCAGCAGCAGCAGCAGCAGCTGCCGCATCCGCTGCTGCTGCTGCTGCTGCTGAATGAAAAACCTAAACTCTGTTGTATCTACGTATTACTGATTATGATATTTGAATCGCAAAGGAAAAAAAAAACGGAGGACGGTTAAGCTTCACGTATAAGAGTGGAACGCCATAGCATTCCAATATCCTTGCCTGTTTGTCAGGCTTCCCGGTATGTGCGGCTTTCTTTTTTTTTTTCACCTTCGCCTCAGCGCGCCACTGCCGATAAGGCGAGCGCCATCTGGATGGTGTTTTTGCAGGGAACAGCGACTGGGGCGCGCCGCTGTATGAATGGTAGAATTGCTGGAAAAGGGGTTGCTGCGTCTCGGGGTTGAGTTAAAGTCAGGGATCCGCCAGGCATGGGGATGAGTACGTGCGGAAGTAGGAGCGAAAAAGAGACGTTTATTTACATATTGAAACCAGTAGTCAGATTCTAGTCAGAGCTCTCTCAGTCACACTGGAGAGCCTCTTTTAAGCAGTTCCCCTTCCCTAGTTCCCTACACCGGGGAATTGGATGATCTTGGTGTGGCCAATCAGAGGAGTCGTACTGTTCACAGAACTGATGTCAACCTTCGAAGCAAGAACGAGGCAATTTGGAAACAGGGGGTTCACACTCCTTCCACGAAAGTCGGTGACTTGGTTTCTTGCTCTCCGTGACGGTCATCTTGCCAGAGTCGGGAGAGAGGCCTTCGCGCTGGTACCCGCTTCCACGAAGGGTGGCGGTTGTAGTCGGTCGCTTCTAAGTGAGCTTCTTTGTGATCGCGTCCCAGCCGGTGTCGGCCGTGTGGCCAGGTAGGCAGCCGCTGATGAAGCAGGTAGTATCGGGGGAGGCACCCAAAGGGTGCGCACTGCGGATTTGGGGCGCTTGTTTGCCCGTCTCGTTCGGTGTCGGGCACTGTCACCGTCTGGGCGACGCTGGTGATAGCGGCTACCTCGATGAAAACAACAAAATAATGCTCCCTGCCTATTCGGGACGCAACAGGGTTGGTGTTTGAGTTGCCGCGTGACATAATTATGTTTTCGCGTATATTCAAAGTACAGTGCGACGCTATCGTACTTGTAGGTGGTCGTTAAGTCTTACTTTACAATTTTTCTGCCGAATTTTACTTTGAGAAATTCAATTTGTTTAATAGCGCCTCTGCGCCACACGAAGAGCCTGCGTGATTGGGGTGGTTCGGGATGACTTTCTTGTCCGCGGACGCCGGCACGCCGACACCGACGCCGGATTTTCTGCGACATGGAGCCCTTAACGCTGTCGCGTTAAAACCAAGCTTCTCCTGGGAAGATCCCGAGCTTCTGGTCGTGATCCTCTTTACTTATTGTTGTTGTTGGTGACGTGAGTGGTTGTGGCGCATCACCACAGTGGGAGATTCGCCATGAATCGGCTAGGAAAATTAGGTGGATAAAAGCTAGGAAAATAATAATTTGAATGTTCTAACTTAAAAAGTAAAGTTTTCGTGAGAGGAAAAAACCAGTCAGAAGAAATCCATGAATTAAAGTTTAAATGAAAATGCAATATAGGTAAGTAAATAAAATAGTAAATAAATAAACATTAGGGTGGGGAGGAGGGCGATCATGCAGTCTAGTCTGGTAATCTATTAGATTCAATCAGGTAATTTTGGACTGTCAAACAACCATTTCACTGACTGAACCCAATAATAGAGGCTCCAAAAGATTGGATCACAGTCACAGGCCCATATTGCGAAGCGGGGTTTCCAGTAATATTTTTCTTATTCCAGAAAAACCCCTACAAGACGACAAGAAATGGTCTAATGCCTCCCGGACACACGTGCGCTGTGGTCGTTGTTTTTTGTCCTCGTCTTTATTAAGCGCTCAACTACTGCCATTCAAGATGAATCAACAAGCCCATCTCGCCACACTAATGCCTCCGCTTCGCCACAGAATGAGGCTAATGGTGAGGGAACTAGACCGCACCTGCGTATGTAGAGTTCAACGAAGGTATACGGCAGCGCAGCCTCGTGATGGACACTTCAGCTTTCCTTGCTCTGCAAAAATCTCCGTCCCAAGGGATATAGAAGATGTCGGTAACCCACAGAGTTAGCTATTGCGGAGCCTGACACCACCTGCATAAGGGCGAAATGCAGAAAACACCCGTGTACTTAGATTTAGGTGCACATTAAAGAACCCCAGGTGGGCCAAATTAATCCGGAGTCCCCCACTACGGCGGGCCTCATAATCAACTGGAGGTTTTCGCACGTAAAACCCCACAACTTGGAAAAAAAAAAACGCCTGCATACTGACACTCCTGCGAAAGTAAGAAGCAGTGACCTGAGCAGTAAAAAAATCTGGGAGAATCGGGCGGCTCATCAATGCCTTGGCTAGAGAATGTGCAATCTCATTTATAAGTAGTCCTTTATGACCAGGCACCGAAATTAGGCGAGAACTTCTCAAGTATCCAGCTACCAATGGATGAAGCGCCCTCATTTCTCGGGAGCCTTCTTTCTGGGGTTTTACGTGCCAAAACCAGTTCTGATTGTGAGGCACGCCGTAGTGGAAGGCTCCGGAATAATTTAGACCACCTGGGATACTTTAACGTGCACTACAACGAAAGCACACGGGCGTTTTTTAACAGTGAAGCTGTTTAAGCCAGCCGTAATTTGTGGTGCGTCGCAGAGAGAGAGAGAGAGATTTTGGTTGTGAAGAGGCGCTATTTTCTCTCTCTCTGCTACGTAGCTAGAAACTACCAAGAAAGAAAAGAAACTTTCTTGCCGAGGCGGGATTCGAGCCCGCGTGCCCCCAGTCCCAAAGCGAGCGTCGTAACCACTAGGCTATACAGCCACCGCTTTTTTTCTTTATTTCCAGCTTGGCTACAAGCCTGAACAGAAGTTTGTCAGATCACACTCGTTTTATGTGTGCTAAAGCAACCAACATTGATATCACATCTTCATCACAGTCAGTCGTTTTGTAAACATCACGTACTTTCCACAACCATTTCCGCAAAATAATCATGCACAGATCGGCCTTTAACATCACAGTGTCTATATGCTAATAGACTACGCCAGACTGCGTGCAGCCCGAGAAAGAAGATAACGTCCATCTGGTCAAAATCGCGTTCAGGGGGTAAAAAACGAATGCCATGTGGATTGAGGGGTAGGTCTATCTTTAAAGTTATCCGTAATATATCACAAAAGAATATAGCATTATCACAGTCACAAAAAACATGTTCAATAGTTTTAGCTTTGTAGCACAGAAAGCCTCTGCTACCCCACGGTATATAAATGCATTTCCTCTAACCACGTTTTAACAGGCAAGGTTCCCGTGTGAAGTTTGAAGAAAAATGTTTTAACGCTAGCTTGTATCTGCGTATTTTTAACCCTCTTGAGTACGTCTTGCCCACGCCCTTCTTGAAACATTAACAGATACAATGGTACAGGGAACACACTTTCAACAAGATCCTTCATAAGACGCTTTTTTTGCCATGAGGAACCGATAGAACGTAACAACTTCACGCAAGAACCGTGACATTGTGTAACGAGGGCCAATAAAGATACAAAAAAAATCAGGTAAAACAACTGTTAACATCGTTTGAAAAAAAAAAAACAGCACAGAAACCGGTCTCTTTCGTCTCTGAGCAATATGAAACGCGATATAACTTGCTGAAGAAACAAGTGACACAACGATAGGCCACCTTTCTTTACTCGACGAAACAAATTTGTCCTTGATGTTCGCTCCCACGGAGAGCACCAGATAAATGTGGCAAAGATGCGGTGAAAATTTTGAACGTGCTTACGTGTGCAATACAGTACCTGCAGAAGATACACAATTTTTGCAGCGAGAGAAACGTTACAAATAGTGGCAAGTGCAAAAATTGACAATTCATGGCCGCCCCATGCTTCGGCCATCGCACGCATTTCATCTGTTTTTTTCGAGCCAGAGTGACTCGTTCTCACGATACCTATCCAATGGTACCCCCAGATAAGTGCTAGGTGTTGAGAGCCACCTAATATTTTCAAAAACACCGGGCGTGGCATTCCACTGGCCATACCACATACCAATATTCTTTTGCTTATTAATTTGACTGCCGCTTTTCTCGCAAAACTTGTCAGTAATTCTTAATAATGAACTACCACTCTCCATATCTACAGCAAATAGGGCAACGTCATCGCCATAAGCCTGTACACGGACTTCACACGATGGTATCTTAAACCCCCTGATTTCTGTACTTAAGTATTTTTCTACAGAGCGGCTCCAAGAAAAAAACGGACTTAACGGACAACCGTGTCGAACGGAAGAGAGTACTCGTATTCGTTGTGAAAGTTCACCACTTACAATTAAATTGGTACGCGAGCTTTAATATGCCATTTTGATTGCTTTACATATGACGGAACCGAGTCGAACATAATTAATTAACAAGAAGAGAACAGTATGTGGTACCATGTCAAAAGCCTTAGCTATATCTATTTGGAGCATCGCTACTTTGAGGAAAGCGCTACCACAATATCCTAAAATGCTTCTAGCGACCTAAATATTTGTAAATATTTTCTTACCCCTAATGCTGCATGTCTGGTGCGGCCCAACAAACTTTCGTATAACTCCCTGCAGCATTGCTGCAAGAACTTTCATTAAATCCTTGTAATCAACATTTATCAACGTAATTGGCCTGTATCCCGTCACCTTACGTAATATATTACTATCTTTGCCTTTTGGGATTAGTACTGTTAGCGCACGATTGAACGATGGGGGTAAATTCCCCGCCTGCAAAGCATGCATTTATGCGAACCATATGACTGCGTTCGAGCGTGGTCGTCTTCGTCCACAGCTGGCGCGTTCGCACGCTCGTGTTCTGCGAGGTGAAGAGGTTTTGCGAGCTATGAGAGCGAGAGAGACACATTCACGGAGCGGGTCTTCCGGAGCGCGGTGTCGGTGTTGCAAGCTGCGCTATGCAACGCGCAGTGACGGCCATAAGTCCGAGACGCGCGAAAAGAAATTATAATCATCATGAGTAATTAGATGAAAAGTTTGCGCGCACTTCTGGAAAATGCTGGGCTGAGATCGCCGAGCTTCGCTGTTTCAAGCATTGCGCAGCCGAGTGCAAGGTTAAGCGTGTTTCTTTCTGAAGTTGTTAATGACATTCTACACGCATGCGCGGCTAAACACAAACTTGTTACTGCTTACCGTCCACAAACGAACGGTCTAACCGATCGTCTCAACCGAACCCTTACTCTGAACTGCTGTCCATGTACGTGTCCGCTGACCATCGCGACTGGGACGTTGTATTGCCGTTCGTTACCTTTGTCTATAATCCTTCTCGCCACGATACCACAGGCTTCTCTCTATTCTTCCTCTTATTTGGCCGTGACCCTACGGTACATTTCGACACTGTTCTACCTGATAGTTTGAATTTTCCATTGGAGTACGCCCGCGAAGCCATGGTCAAGGCAGAAGAGGCGCTCCATATTGCCAGACGTCGACTTGGGGACTCGCAGGAAAATCAGCGGCGCTTATAGAACACCCGCCCTCGTGACACCCACTACACACCGGGCGCCCTGGTTCACCTTTGGTCACCGTCGCAACGCGTTGGCCTCTCGGAGAAGTTGCTTTCGCGCTACTCTGGCCCTTACCGCTTCTTGCGTCAAGTAACCGACGTGACCTACGAAATCGCCCCTCTTGACCCCACCGTGGCTCAGCCACGCTCCGACGTATAGTCCACGTCGCGCGTCTTAAGCCGTATCATTCAACCACCACCTAACCAGCATCGGGTCGGTGCTTCAGCCGCCTGGGTTCATTTGACAGACCGATAAGAAGACGTTTTCAGATTACTCCGAAGAAGACGACGGTCTGAACTTCGCGAGCTAACTATGATCTGGTACGAGCCATGTTTTGAGGCAACAACAACAACTATGATCTTGTCAGACTCTACAGTTATTTGCATTTCGCCTCCATAGAAATGCGGCCGCTGCTGCCGGGATTCGATCCCGCCATCTCGTGCTCAGCAGCGCAACGCCTTGAGAGTCACGAGAAAAAATAAGGGATGAACACAATAATAACGAATGAGTTATTATCACGGCTGATGACTATCACGGACCTAATCTTCTTAGAGCCAGAACCACTGCCATGAATTTGCCCAGAAAGATCGCTATAAAATCTGGCAGCCGAAGAGAAAATGTCCAATCGAAAATTGGGGGAAATATACCTACACCTGAGTTTTCTTCACATTGCCAAGTATCTGTCGCAACTCCCAATGTTCGTTTGAAGGCTTTGCACATGAATGAATGAATGTGTTTTTTTGAGCTTCTTGTACAGGGCAGGTACAACAACTGGGGTTGATGTGAAAAAGCAATCTTCAGGACCGCTTTACAAGCCTCGCCAACCTTGCAACTCGGCAGTGGTGACAATAATTTAATGTAATCAGTAACTACAACAAAAACAGAAGCAAGTAGCATAATATATGAATATGTTGGACATAAAGACATAATATAATTTGAAAACAACAATAACAACAACTAAAACAGCTATAAAAGATAGAAACGGGTTTTAATCTACATAAAACTTTCTAATGCTATGAAATGGTACAGAATGCATGCGCTGATAGAATTCCTTGTTCAAGCAGTCCGGCAGTATGTATTTTCACACTTGTAATCCGTAGTTTGTCCTACATCGAGGTATGATAAAAGCGTTTTGCGTGCGCATTTCGTATGATGTATAACGCGGCAAGCGTTTCACAATACGATGCAAGAATGGGTCATTTCGATCAGTAGTGTTTTTATAGACATGCAAACCTATATACGAAGCTGTTATGCACAGGCACAATATTGTACAGTAGGCGTGTGGGACGGGTTGGGGCATCGAATGGAACGTTTGCAATGGCTCTAGGTATTTTCTTTTGGATACCTGAAATCTTTTGAATGTTACTATTTGTTGTGGTTGCCCAAACTACACTGCAATAGTTCAGATACGATTGAAAGAAAGCGTAATAAACCTTCAATTTCGCGTTAACAGGAAGAAGGCCTCTATTGCGCGCCAAAATGTCAACTAACTTAGACAGATTCAAACCGTTTTCCTATGCGGGCATTCCGGCATAATGTAGGCGTGAATATTACGACCAGAGATGTAAATTCATCTATGTATGCAATGGTATTTTTGTTCAAAACAGTGGTGGTGGGTCCAGCACATTTTTTCTACGGGGACGGAAAATCATGGCCTTTTTTTCGCTGCATCATTTTTTAACGAATTTACTGCGGATCGTTCTGCTAAGGACTTCAAGGCGCTGTTAGCCATTTCAATTAGTTGAAACATATCATATGTGGCAAAAAACCATCTACTATCTTCTGCGTATATTGACACGTATACATGTTTGTCTTTCACCGGTGGCCGCTTTCCTCCGGCTAACAAATGTTATCGCTCGGCGCAGGACGCGCCTGTATCGGAAGTTTCTGGAACGTTATCGATGCTTCTTTCCGTTGCCTGTTTTCACCGACGCTTATGTTATCTGATTGTATGACCGAGGCGAATTGTCTAGAACTTTCTGGAAGACCCGCGGGCATCAGGGATTAATATGGAACCTTCGATGACTCAGGTATAAAAGCCGACGCGTTTCGCCGCTGAACAGATTTTAGACGATCGCCGACTGTGTTCGCCGCTGTCGTTGTGCTTTGAGTGTAGCTTGCTTTTGTGGGCACAGGTTCGCCCAATAAACAACCAGTTTCGCCATACACCGTTTTACGACTGTTTACTTCAGCGTCACTACTACGTGACAATATGATACATTTGCTTGCTTCTTTATGTTAATTATATAATCTGCGTGATTGAAGGCATGCTCACAAAGACAACTGCGTGAGCACGCCTTCAATCATGCTAACGAAAGCCGAAATCACTTACGCAAAGAATGCATACACGCACAGATTGCACCGATAGAATCCTAACAACGAGAAACGTCTGTACTCATAGTTCACGCAGTCGCAATACGGGCTGTGTGCTTTAAATACTGTATAATGATCTGACAATAAACCAGTTGGTAGTTTGCGCTCCCGTGTGTCATTTCGTGTCCACTTCATATCCAGTGTCCGTTTGCTCCCTGTGGCGTCCTACTGTACTTAGCGCAAGAAAAAATGAATACCATCTCTAATGCGATAATCGGGCGGAATCGGGGGTAGGTGACGTTCTAATAGACTATAGAAGGCGATGCGGAATGACTTTTGCATTATTTGAAAAAAGTGTAATCGAATTGAATATCAAGGGTAACAGATCGGTCGGGAATCGGAAGTACATCGCAGATGCGCATGTCCAAAGGGTGAAGTAATTTTTGCACGAATGTATTCGCAGCCAGTTGACACTAAAAAACAACGCAGCTGATAAATAAATATGGTTTGAGAACGTCGTAGTGGGGATTGATGAATTTTCAAGTACGTCTGCATTTTCAAGAATAAGAAACTACACGAAAGAAGAGGAACTCGAGATTCGAGAAAAACAACAGAATTTGCAAGAAATTTAGGAAGCCCTAGACGCAAACATAATGCTCCCCTTTCTAAGAGGATAACAGGGCGGCACTTGTAGGCTGGAGCTCCAGAGCAGAGCACTCAACCAAAACATTATACAGGACGAACACATATGATATATCAGTAGGAGTGTACCTCGTCTCAATCCTATTCGACGATTTCTCAACCTCAGCGAAATGCCAGTTGTACGGGTACCGTGTCGTGTCACACGATGTATGTGTGGGCGCCACTTGAAAGGGACAACATAAAATCACTTCAAGATATTTAATAGGCTCTTCCTATGATATGTCTTCAAGGTAGTAGACACTGGGTCTTGTGGCGAAAAGACGAAAATGGAACATTTCCTTGCATTGAGTAAAAACTTATTAACATCTGACCACCTCTCCGAGACAAGAAGGTAAGTTTGTGGGTGTTGATACTGCGTGTGGATGTCTTTTGAAGATGCTAAAAATGCAATATCGTTTGCGTAAACATAAGTAGCTACCTCCTCATGACGGGGAACTGTGCTCATCAGAATATTAAAAAGCACCAGGGTAAGGACTGAGCCTAAATTGTGCTACTCCTGCCGTTTGTTTAAACCTAGAAGCAGAAAAAAAACACATTTATAGCAATAGAATGCTCTGCCATCTAGAAATGAGTAAATCCCCGCTACTATAGATATAGGAACACCATAGGATGTTCTCCGGCAGCCACGTTCACGCTCGTATGTTTAGTTTGAAGGCTGCATATATTTGTCACTTCAGCATTTTTTACAGCAAAGCTGTTAAGGGGTCACCTTTCGATCGTTGCGTCCGGCAATAGAAAAAAAACTCTCATTGTCCGTATGCTGTATGTGCGAGTGAAAGCGAGCGACGGTGAGGGACGCGCGTTTTCACGGGGAGCGAACGCAAAGCGGAGAGCAAACGCGAGTTATGTGCGAGCGAGAGCGCGCGAGGGTGAGGGACGCGCGCTTTCACGGGGAGCGAACGCACGGCGTAGAGCAAACGCGACTTCCGAGTGTAAGGAGAGTGGTAGGGTGAGGAGGGCATGGGGGCACTCTAGACCACGGTGTAAGAATTCTTCCACCGTGTTCTAGACTGTACGTGTGCGTGCCCGCTCTCCCACTGCGCCGACTCTCTCTGGGCTCTCGCCCGCCTCTCCCCTAACAGTGTCGACAACGACGTTTAGCCGTTCGTCACGTAGCCAGCGTTTTCACAGCGGTTGTGTGCGGTCACACAAACAACGCGCACAACTGTTGTCGATGGCGGCGCCGTTTTGCCCGCGTTCCCACCGAACGCGCGCGACGTTGGTGACGTGCTTATGAAGAACATGCCAACCATTGCCGTACACTCTATGGCGGTGTACCGTAGCGATCATAAGGCCATGGTCCCTGTGGTCACTAAATAAATAAAAACCTCCGAACTATATATATTTCTCATTCTTTAATAGTTCAAATAACCAATTACACCATTACATCTTAATAGTCATAGTTGTAAATACATAATTCCCCCCCATAGCACAGCTTCGCTGGTCTTCCATCTCCACCCCAGTGGAAGGGCTGGCAGTTTTTGATAATATCTCACTCACGTGTATCGATAACTAAACGTGCTGCAATTACGTGTTTTCCGGGTGCAATAAGTTTTCGGGCTGTCCGCCAAGCATAGAGCTTGGGGGAAGCCGAGGAAGGGGAGAGAAAAGTCTTTTTTTTTCTTTCATTTGCAAATTTTTTGACATTTTCTATGGTATCACAGGCACGTCGGAATGTCAGATCTTGCATGTTTATTTGATCGACACCTTCAGTTCACCGGAAACATACTCTAAATTAAAATCCACTCCGGTAACATCCTCCTCCCTGTCGCCACTTGAGTTAACCTCCAAGATGTTTCTCGATGCATATTTCTCTAGGATCTTGTCAGCCAACGCTTGATCGCATTGTCGAGTTCCGTACCATTCCATACCACAAAACGAGTGAGAAGGTAGCGCATAAAAAGCTGCAGAGGTATACGAGTATATAGTTCCCTATCTAAACGCGTCAAGCCTTGCACCGCGCTTCCCGCTTCTTCGCGCGGAGCATTCCGAGCGCGATCACAATGGCGCAGTGGATGCCAACATTCAGTTGGCAGCACTGACTGGGTACCTTATGTGTTCCGGTTGCCGTAATTTTATTTGAAATACTGTCTTTATTCTGATATCAGTGCGTAATTATATGAGGCCATGGAGAATGCTGAAAATAGTTGAAAAAGGGTGAATTACTTTTTTGTGGCGACCAACTGCGTGTTGCTATGGCGATTCTTTTGGTATTATACGGGAAGTTATGTTTTATCGTTATCAGAATTTTTAAGAACCACCCGTGCCACGTAGCACAACTCTACTTGTTGAGCCTGATTACTCTCAGAGGCATACGTTATGAACACAAAAATAAGAACGATTGTTTGGATAGGTTTGCTGATTAACTTTTAAACTAAATATTTTACTCCACATGTTGCAATATACGAATTTTAGACGGTGACCTTTAAAGTCATATCCATTTCGAACGAATTCTGAGGAGGACAACAGTTTCATTATGTGAATTCCCAAAGATTGCGATGAAATGCATTGGTGTTCTATTAGCTTGTGAGCTTCCATGTATGAAAAGGCGTTTTGGTAAAAAAAAAATTGTGGAACAGCAGTGCATTTTCACGACAAGTTTGACAGCGCGTCTCAAAACTGGTGCTAGTTTCAAAATTATTTCCATGTGAGTGTGCATTGCGAAATCACTGGCTTCAATTCGTGTGTTACAATATGTGCGACTAAGTAATTAGTTGAAAACCATATTAGTGAATTTTCCGTATTGATTTCCAGTGTAAGTATTCTATACATTTTCGAGTACTTCAGCTCAGTAACTAGATTTGTGCTAAATGCCACAGGCGAGTTTTAAAAACAACTCTGTTAACGTTAAAATCCGGCTGGAATCGCAAAAAAAGGCCGCATTTCTAATACGTTTGGAAGAAAATGTGTGATTTAACGATGTACACAATTAATTACATAGCGTCTGAGAGAGCTAGGGTGCCTACGTGCGCAGCGCTTATTTTTAATTATTATTATTATTATTATTATTATTATTATTATTATTATTATTATTATTATTTTTCGCAAGATGGCGCCTAGTACGGACGTTTGTATTCTGTGCTCCCAGCATTTTTACGGAAAACAGCAGTTTCATCGCTGTATTTCATGCGAAAAACGTGCACACGTGAAGTGTATTGCATTGCCCGACGAGGACCTTGAGCTTCTGAAGTCTGGTGAGAAAGCTTTCACGTGTAACCTGTGCCAGAACGCCGACCACGCCGACATTGCTGCGGCTAGGCTTAGCAATGCCAACACGCCCGCTGCTTCCCCATCGGCGACCCCTCCACAGAGCCTTGCTCTCGTCGGGACCGGTTTTGAGGCGGTTGGTGACGTCGTCGGCCCTCCGTGGCCTTCTCCTTCAGGCGCTCGAGGGAATATCCTTCCTCAGCGATGAGGTGGCGCGGCTGCGGTGTGACAACGAGCGTCTGAACAGGGAAAACGCGCTGGCATCCGCTCAGCAGGCCTAGGCTATGGGTGCGCTGCGGGTCGAGGTGCATTCCCTGCGGGATGCGCTTGGCAAGCCGTCTCCCATTTCTCCCGCTGTGATGCCGCCCATTTCTCCTACTGTGCTGCCGCTCCACCCGTCCAAGAAAACGTACGCTGCGACCGTCCAGACTGCTTCGCCGAGTGCCGTCACCGCTGACCATCTCTTCAAGGCAACTCGGAGTGAACGTCGGCCTGCTTGTTTTGGAGCTGGGGAGAGCAAGGCAATATCCGTAGCGAAACGCGCCCCGCGACCGAAAGCCATTTTTGTGTCCAGGTTTTCTCAAAATACGACGTCTGCGGATCTGACTGCTCACCTGTCAAACGTCGGAGCACCGCCAATCGCCTGCAAACGCCTCAAGACGAGGCATAATTCGTATGCCTCATTTCTCGTTTGCGCTGATGAAGCCGTCGACGATGAAGCTCTTAAGCGCCTGAACGACCCGTCTATGTGGCCAATGGGGTGCCTGTTCAAACCGTTCCGTGGGGTGCTACACGACGGTATGCTTCATGCTTCAGAGAAGACCCCAAACGATCAAAGTGGTGTGTAATCTGGACATTTTCTACCAAAACGTTCGTGGACTTCGCACCAAGGCACGTGATTTTTTCGCCAATGTCTTTTCTTCTTCCTTTCCTATTTTTGTTATTTCCGAAACTTGGCTCTGCAGCGAAATTTCCTCCTCAGATTTTTTTCCGCCACATTATAACGTCTTTCGCAGTGACCGGGACTTCAGTGGAGTTAAACAAAAAGGTGGTGGCGTACTTATTGCCGTTGACAGCTCACTGACATGTGTAAGGCGCAGCGACATAGAAAGTGTACGGGAATCTATTTGGCTTGAAGTCAGCCTAGCGCGCTGTGAAAAATTGTTAATCGGAACCTTCTACGTTCCACCGAATATTTCTCCTGCTTTGTTTGATCAGGTCATTTCTTCTATTGAAGGTGTCTTATCCTCCCATCGCAAACACAGAGTAATCCTTCTTGGTGATTTTAACACACCAGGAATTCATTGGAACACGCTTACATATTCTCACTATAATCATTACATAGAGAACAAATGCAGCCTGTTGTTAGACTTTATGTCCTTCTGTTCTCTTCAGCAGCACAATTTGATCGCCAATTCCTGTGGCAACGTTTTAGACCTTTGCCTCTCTAATGCTCAAGCTATAGATGTTTCCCGTTGTGACATTTCCCTTGTCCGTCCCGATAAGTTTCACCCCTCACTTAAGATAACTGCCTCTGTGTCTGCCTTGAAGCAGAGCTTCTCGACTGGCATTAATGAATCTTCTCGATTTGCTTTCAAGCGGGGTGATTATGTTGGCTTGTATGACTTCTTGTCCACCAGAGATTGGTCCCTGGTCACAGATAAAACCAATGTTGATGACCAAATAGATAAGTTTACGGAGCTTGTTTTGAGCGGTATGCGCCAATAATTCCTCAGTACAGTCCTAGGCGCTCTAAATATCCCCATTGGTTCTCATCTGAACTTATAACTGCCCTAAAGCATAAAGATCGCGCACACCGTAAATCCAGAATTCCTGTGCCTAATGAGTGGAGAGAAGAATTCCGCTTTTTTCGAACTCTCTGCAAACGCCTCTATAAGCGGGATCATGACGCATATATTGCGTTCTTGGAGAAGAGCGTCTCCGACCGGCCGGCGGAATTTTGGAAGTATATCCGCAAGCGTACCTGTAATCGCGGAAATTGTTTTCGCCTGCTCGACTCTAGTGGAGTAGAGGTCCAAGCAGTCGCGGATTGTTTTGCTGCCCATTTCTCTTCCTTACATAAACCTTCAGGTTTCAACGCTGGTGTCAGTCAGCAGCACACAACGGCTCCTACATCTAGTCCTGTGTTGTTTGATGCAGAGCTGATCATCGAATGCCTTAAGCGCTTGAAGCCTTCCCTATCTTGCGGTCCTGATGGCATCCCTTCCGCAAACTTAAAAGCGTACGGCGGTATATTTGCCCCAGTATTGACATCTATGTTTAATAGCTCTCTGAATACCTCCACCTTCCCTCACATGTGGAAAACTGCTCGTGTTTTTCCTGTATGTAAGTCTGGCTGTAAAACCGATGTCTCAAATAATCGCCCGATTTCTCTTCTCTGTGCCACGTCTAAGGTTTTTGAGCTTGCTCTTCACAACGTATTGTCTTGTACTGTGAAGAACACATTGATTCCGAATCAGCATGGATTCCTCACCGGCCGCTCCACTATCACAAATCTCGCAAGCTTCATGACACATATCTCCGAGCCAGTACTTCAAAGGGGGCAAGTAGACACCATATATTGCGACCTCAGTAAAGCTTTTGATGTGGTAAGCCACTCACTGCTTCTCATCAAGCTTACGCACTTTGGTGTTGACTCGTCAATTGTAAATCTCTTGCGGAGTTATCTTATTGGTAGATCATGTTTTGTTAACGTCAACGGCCAAACGTCTTCTTCGTACATGGTAACCAGTGGCGTTCCTCAAGGATCAGTGTTAGGACCACTCCTTTTTTTAATTTTTTATTAATGACGTTCTTTCCGCCATTCGGCATTCTTCATTCCTCCTGTATGCCGATGACATAAAGATTCTTAAGGCAATTCACACTGTTGATGACTGTCGCATCCTGCAGTCTGACCTGCTTTCTTTTTCTAAATGGTGCACAGACAAAAACCTCACCTTGAATGCTGTTAAGACCAAAGTCATGACTTTCACCCGCAAAACAGCAAGCATTTCTTTTTCTTATTCAGTAGATTCTGTACCATTGTGTAAGGTCAGTGAGATCAATGATCTTGGTGTACTTTTTGATACAACCTTACACTTTTCAGCACACACAAAACGCGTTGCAATGCGGGGCATGCGCACGCTTGGCTCTGTTTGCAGACTGTCGAGAGAATTCAATTCTCCTACACCGTTCCGCAAGTTGTACACAACAATCTGTCTTCCTCAACTTGAATACGCGTCGGTCGTCTGGAATGGCATTTCTGGATCCAACAGTGACATTATAGATCGGGTCCAGAAAACGTTTCTAAGCATATATCATCACCGCTTTGCTAACACGGACTCTGGGCCCTGCTCTAGCACTGTTGGATTATTGCCATTGCCCCTACTTCGCTGCCGACGTAATCGCGCTGACCTGCTTTTCCTTTTCAAACTCCTTCTCGGTATCCTCATGTGCCCCGAACTCCTCAGTTGTATCACATTTCGTATTCCGCGCAAGATCACGAGAGAACACAGACCTTTCCATGTTGCTGCCTGTCACCACCAACACTCAACCGTCCATAGAATACAGAGTCTTTATAACGCCCACTTTCATGAATTTGATATTTTTCACAACTCTCTGTCTATGTTCTGCTCTCAGCTTTCCGTTGTTGTGTCTTAGTTTCACATATTGTTCAACTTCCCTTCTCCTCCTTTTTATTATATATGCATTTTGCGCCTTCGGTTACATGTATGTACACTTTTCTTTTCAATATTGTTATTTTTTTATTCATTTTTTTACTGATATTCCCCTGCTGTATTTGCTGATATTGTCCCCTGCTGATATTTTTCACAACTCTATGTCTTTGTTCTGCTCTGAGCTTTCCGTTTGTTGTATCTTATTTTCACATATTGTTCGACTTCCCTTCTCCGTTTTATTATGTATGCATTTTGCGCCTTCAGTCATGTATGTACACTTTTCTTTTCAAGATTGTTATTTTTTATTAATTTTTTTTTCACTGATACTCCCCTGCTGTATTTCTTTTTCTATGTATACGTGCGCCAGCACCTAGACCTCACGGTTGTTCCTGGGCACGATAAATAAATGATTGATTGATTATTATTATTATTACTATTATTATTATTATTATTATTATTATTATTATTATTATTATTATTTATGGCGCCTAGTACGGACGTTTGTATTCTGTACTCCCAGCCTTTTTACGGAAAACAGCAGTTTCATCGCTGTATTTCATGCGAAAAACGTGCACACGCGAAGTGTACTGCATGGCCAGACGAGGACCTTGAACTTTTGAAGTCTGGTGAGAAAGCTTTCACGTGTAACCTGTGCCAGAACGCCGACCACGCCGACATTACAGCGGCTAGGCTTAGCGATGCCAACACGCCCGCTGCTTCCCCATCGGCGACCAGGGCCTCTTTCTCGCCGGGACTGGTTTTGAGGATGTCTGTGACATGGTTTCGCTCCTTCAGGTGCTCGAGGTGAGGTGGCGCGGCTGCGGAGTGACAACGAGCGTCTGCGCAGGGAAAACGCGCCGGCATCCGCTCAGCAGGCCGAAGCTATAGATGCACTACGGGTTGAGGTGCGCTCCCTGCATGATGCGCTTGGCAAGCCGCCTGCGCCCATTTCTCCTACTGTGCTGCCGCTCCACCCCTCCAAGAAAACGTATGCGGCGACCATCCGGACTGATTCGCCGAGGACTGCCGCCATTGACCCGCTCTCTAAGAAAACACGGATTGAACGTCGGCCTGCCTGTTTTGGAGCTGGGGAGAGTAAGGCAATATCTGTAGCGAAACGTGTCCCGCGACCGAAAGCCATTTTTGTGTCCAGGATTTTTCATAATACCACGTCTGCGGATCTGACTGCTTACCTGTCAAATGTCGGAGCACCGCCGATTGCCTGCAAACGCCTCAAGACGAGGCATAATTCGTATGCCTCGTTTCTCGTCTGCGCTGATGAAGCCGTCGACGATGAAGCTCTTCAGCGCCTGAACGACCCGTCTATGTGGCCAATGGGATGCCTGTTCCATGAGGTGCTACACGACGGCATGCTTCATGCTCAGAGAAGACCCCAAACGATAAAAGTGGTGTGTAATCTGGACATTTTCTACGAAAACGTTCGTGGACTTCGAACTAAGGCACGCGAATTTATCGCCAATGTAATTTCGTCTTCCTTTCCTATTTTTGTTATTTCCTAAACTTGGCTCTGCAGTGAAATTTCCTCCTCAGATTTTTCCCGCAACATTATAACGTTTTTCGCAGTGACCGGGACTTCAGTGGAGTTCAACAAAAAGGTGGTGGCGTACTTATTGCCGTTGACAGCTCACTGGCGTGTGTGAGGCGCCGCGACATAGAAAGTGTACTGGAATCGATTTGACTTCAAATCAGCCTAACGCGCTGTGAAAAATTGTTAATCGGAACCTTCTACGTTCCACCGAATATTTCTCCTCTCTTGTTTGATGAAGTCATCTCTTCTATTGAAAGTGTCTTATCCTCCCATCGCAAGCACAGAGTAATCCTTCTTGGTGATTCAACACACCAGGAATTGATTGGAACACGCTTACATATTCTCATTATAATCTATACATAGAGAACAAATGCAGCCTGTTGTTAGACTTTCGGTCCTTCTGTTCTCTTCAGCAGCGCAACTTGATCGCTAATTTATGTGTCAACGTTTTGGACCTTTGCCTCTCTAATGCTCAAGCTACAGATGTTTCCCGTTATGACATTTCCCTTGTCCGCCCCGATAAGTTTCACCCCTCGGCCTCTGTGTCAGCCTTAAGGCAGAGTTTCTCCACTGGCATTAATGAATCTTCTCGCTTTGTTTTCAAGCGGGGTGATTATGTTGGCTTGTATGATTTCTTGTCCGCCAGAGATTGGTCCCTGGTCACAGATAAAACCAATGTTGATGACCAAATCGATCAGTTTACGGAGCTTGTTTTAAGCGGTATGCACAAATACATTCTCCAGTACAGTCCTAGGCGCTCTAAATATACCCACTGCTTCTCATCTGAATTTCTAACTGCCCTAAATCATAAAGATCACGCGCGCCGTAAATCCAGAGGTCCTGTGCCTAATAAGTGGAGAGAAGAATTCCGCTTTTTTCGAACTCTCTGCAAACACCTCTGTAAGTGGGATTATCACTCATATATCGCATTTTTGGAGAAGAGCGCCTCCGACCGGCCGGTGGAATTTTGGAAGTAAATCCGCAAGCGTGCTAGTAACCGCGGAGACTGTTTTCGGCTGCTCGACTCTAGTGGAGTAGAAGTCCAAGCAGTCGCGGATTGTTTTGCTGCCCATTTCTCTTCTTTATATAAAGCTTCAGGTTTCAACGCCGGTGTCAGTCAGCAGCTCACAACGACTCCTACATCTAGTCCTGTGTTGTTTGATGAAAAGCTGATCAGCGAACGCCTTAAGCGAAAAAAGCCTTTCCTATCCTGCGTCCCTAATGTCATCCCTTTCGTAATTTTAAACACGTACGGCGGTATATTTGTCCCAGTATTGACAGCTATATGTAATAGCGCTCTGAATACTTCCACTTTCCCTCGCATGTGGAAAACTGCTCGTGTTTTTCTTTTATTTAAGTCTGACTGTAAAACCAATGTCTCAAATTATCGCCCGATTTCGTTTCTCTTTGCCACGTCTAAGATTTTTGAGCTAGCTCTTCACGACGTATTGTCCTGTACTGTGACCAACACATTGATTCCGAAAGAGCATGGATTCCTCACCGGCCGCTCCACTATCATAAATCTCGCAAGCATCATGACGCAGACCTCCGCGCCGGTACTTGATAGGGGGAATTGGTAACCATGTATTGCGACCTCACTAAAGCTTTTGATGTGGTAATCCACTCACTGCTTCTCATCAAGCTTATGCACTTTGGTGTTCACTCGTCAATTGTAAATCTCTTGCGGAGTTATTGATGCACAGGAAATGGTTATGCGCAAACAAAACAAGGACACAGTAGTAGACACGGACGAGCGCAAACTTTGAACTGACTTTATTTTTTCCTACGTTGTCAATACATACTCTCAATGACGAATGTACAACAGCGGTGATTACATGATACACGTGAAAGATTACAACATGCCGCGGAAGAACATCATCTCAGTTTCTTTTAAAGAAATTGATTTATCAGTTATACAGCCATCTCCTTTTGGCGGAATATAAAAAGCATCACGGGCAGTGGTATCGCGGCTCTTGCCCAAATGCATTTCTCCTCAAAGTTCGGGAATTAATGTCTCGAAACTGGTGTCATCCCGAGAATTCGTTCCAAGTGGATACGCCTTGCGAAGTCCATGGCTACAATTTGTAAATTGCAATATGGGCCATCAGGCAATTAGTTAAAATCTTAATTAGTGAACTTCTGTTAATTATTCGATTGTGCATTTCAATTTCTTGTGCAAGTAATGTCCGCCTCTTCGAGTAGACCAGCTCATGAACTAGAATTGTCTATCTGCCACAGCCAACCTTTAAAGATTTTCGAAAGTGTTCGCTGAAACACCCTGTATATTGACAACGTAGGAAAAAATAAAGGCAGTTGAAAGTTTGCGCTCGTCTGTGTCTACTACTGTGTCCATGTTTTGTTTGCGCATAACCATTTCCTTTGCAAGTATGAACCAACTCGCCCAGAAGAAAGTTTTACTGAGTTTTTGATAGATCATGTTTTGTTAACGTCAATGGCCAAACGTCTTCTTCGTACATGGTAACCAGCGGCGTTCCTCAAAGATCAGTGTTAGGACCACTCCTTTTTAAATTTTTATTAATGACGTTCTTTCCGCCATTCAGCATTCTTCATTCCTTCTATCTGCCGATGACATGGAGATTTTTAAGACAATTCACACTGTTGATGACTGTCGCATCCTGAAGTCTGACCTGCTTTCTTTTTCTAAATGGTGCACAGATAATAGCCTCACCTTGAATGCTGCTAATGAAAGTCATGACTTTCACCGGCAAAACAGCAAGCATTTCTTTTTCTTATTCAGTATATTCTGTACCATTGTTTAAGGTCCGTGATATCAACGATCTCGCTGTACTTTTTGATACAACCTTACACATTTCAGCTCACACTAAACGCGTTGCGATGGGAGGGGGGGGGGGGGCTGGGGGGGGGGGGCGCATGCGTACTCTTGGCTCCGTTTGCAGACTGTCGAGAGAATTCAATTCTCCTACACCGTTCCGTAAGTTAAACACAAAAATCTGTCTTCCTCAACTCGAATATGCGTCGGTCGTCTGGAACGGCATATTTAGATCCAACAGTGACATTATAGATTTGGTCCAGAAAAACTATCTAAGCATGTATCATCATCGATTTGATCACACAGACTCTGTGCCTTGCTTTAGCACTGTTGGATTATTGTCATTGCCCTTACTTCGCTACCGACGTAATCGCGCTGACCTGCTCTTCCTTTTCAAACTCCTTCATGGCATCTTCATGTGCGCCGAACTCCTCAGTTGTATCCTGTTTCGTATTCCGCGCAAGATCACCAGAGAACACAGACCTTTGCATGTTGCTGCCTGCAACCACCAACACTCAACCGTCCACAGAACACAGAGTCTTTATAATGCCCACTGTCATGACCTTGATATTTTTCAGAACTCTCTGTCTTTGTTCTGGTCTCCGCTTTCTGTTGTTGTGTCTTAGTTTCCCATATTGTTCAACTTCCCTTCTCCTCCTTTTTCTTATGAATGCATTTTGCGCCTACGGTTACATGTATGTGCACTTGTCTTTTCAAGATGGTTGTTTTTTATTCATTGTTTTTTTTACTGATATTCCGCTGCCGTATTTCTTTTTCTATGCGCCAGCACCTAGACCTCATGGTTGTTCCTGGGCACGATAAATAAATGATTTATTTATTTATTTATATTTATTTGGCTAGACTTTTTGTGTATTTCGGGAATTGACAGATAAATGCGGAAGGAACATTTGTTTTGCTTTTTCGGAGTTGTGAATGAAGAAGTGTCTTCTGAGCTGCGAGTAATGTCCACAAACAACGCGCCATTTTCCCCATGCGAAAGAACGGGCGCTGAATCAGCCGATTAATGAGCGGTTGGCCGTCTGATGCTCGGTGCAAATGCTCGATATGGTCTAGCGCTCTCCGGTCTGCTTGCAAGCTCAGGGGCAACTGGTGCACTGCTGTGAGTAGTGGAAAAGATTGCGCCTCATGACGTGACATTGAGAAAATAAACACAATAGGCTACATACTGAAACGTGAGGCTGAAGCTCTAGCTTCTCGCTTCCCATCTTCCTCTTTAGTCACGTTCATTGGTATATATTGCCCGGCATAATGTAAATACTGTGATAGACGTTGAGTGCTTCGTTCCACAACCAGCTCGTTTCAGACTAATGTAAATCCCTGATTAAAAAAAATAGAATTAGCGCGTCTTCGAATATTTCTGATCACGTTATTGACAATACCGACAACAAAAGTGGGACAATAGCTTGGTCACCCTGTTTATTTTTTACCTTATTGTAAGTTCTCTTTATTTTTTCTCCTGATAACACACGACTTTCATTTTTACGTCAGAGGTTATAACCATGAAATTTTCTTTCCTATTTTTGATACTCTTCTTACGTTGTGTTTTCTTTTTATGCGAATTGTGCTGAACGAGAAAAACTATTTGCGTTTCTGTTCTTATTGGTGACCGTTTCTGTTCTTATTAGTGATGCCAGTGACCTGCGTTCCTGCTGGGAAACCGGTCCAGGGAGCCAGACGAGCGGGGCAACCGGTCCAGAGAGCCAGGCGAGCGGGGCAACCGGTCCAAGGAGCCTCAAGGGCCTGTGTTCTTGCAGGGCAACCGTTCCCGGGAGCCAGGCGAACGAGGCAACTCGTTCCCGGATGCCAGTCACCTGCGTTCCTGCTGGGCAACCGGTCCAGAGAGCCAGGCGATCGAGCGGGGAAACCGGTCCAAGGAGCCTCAAGGGCATGTGTTCCTGCTGGACAACCGGTACAGGGAGCCAGGCGAGCGGGGCAACTGGTCCAGAGAGCCAGGCGAGCGGGGCAACCGGTCCAAGGAGCCTCAAGGGTCTGTGTTCTTGCAGGGCAACCGTTCCAGGGAGCCAGGCGAACGAGGCAACTCGTTCCCGGATGCCAGTCACCTGCGTTCCTGCTGGGCAACCGGTCCAGAGAGCCAGGCGAGCGGGGAAATCGGTCCAAGGAGCCTCGAGGGCATGTGTTCCTGCTGGACAACCGGTACAGGGAGCCAGGTGAGCGGGGCAACCGGTCCAGAGAGCCAGGCGACCGGGGCAACCCGTCCAGAGAGCCAGGCGAGCGGGGCAACCGGTCCAAGGAGCCTCAAGGGCCTTTGTTCCTGCTGGACAACCAGTGTAGGGAGCCAGGCGAGGTGATCGCTTTCCCGGGCCACTGCCACCACCAGCCTGCTGCCGGAGGCGAGAGCAGTAGCGAGAGCCTGTTGCACGGCTACCACGGCTGTGTCTGCTACCATCGCCGCTGCAGCTGCAGATCCCATGATACCGTTGGTAGGCCCATCCTGATGTCGTCCAGCCGTCAGCTGACCCTTCGGGACTGACATCGGCCTCTACGCGTCAACGGGCTCCACGCAAAGAGAACGCACGGCGAGAGCCTTTATATTATACAACAGGACGCTCTAGTAGCAGCTTCGGTACTGCATGCGTTAGCATAACTCTTAAGTACATGTCCATCATGAAGTCTGTACGTCTTTGTGCTGTTCAAATATATTCTGCGCTTGTGTGCACTCGAGTGGTCGATTGCGTTCCTTGGTGAGTGGTCCTGGCCCAAACCTCATTACATTCCATCACAATCCAACATCATTAGATATTTTTATTGCAATAGCAATTATATGGACACTCCAAAGCAGATTTCTGCCGTCGGCGTCGCCGTCGTCGTGAGGTTCCGTATGACGTCAATGGAGATGAAATCGTCGCCGCGCGCCGCCGAACGCTGTATGTGCGAGTGAAAGGGCACGAGGGACGCGCGCTTTCACGGGGAGTGAACGCACGGCGGAGAACAAACGCGCGTTCTCTGCCGTGCTCCCTTAAGGGCTGCAGAAGTAGGCGTCTCTTTCCTCCTTTACCAACACCATATAAGTGCCTATTTATATCAGTGGCTCCGGCAACGGTCACCAACGCCGCACGCATTTTGTGCGAACGCGGGCAAAACGCCGATGGCGTCGACAACAGTTCTGCGTGTTGCCGGTGCTGCTGCATGTCCAAGTTTATACAGCTGATAAAGCTACTATCATTACTCCGTATAGCTCTCTACAAATTTGCTATCGCAATTGATGCTTCGCCTTTCAGGTGAAACTGCGACAACTTTTTTCATCACAGTCTGGTGATCTTGCCAGGATTCCGCTGGTAAAATTATCGATGGATATTACCCTCCCTCGAGTGCATGCTCACAGAAAACTAAACGATGGATACCGAAAGATTAGCCACTATTGGATCACAGCTAGGATTGTCAGGTGTGGAATTCGACGCGGAGTGAGAACGCACAGGCAAAACAAAGAACGGAACGAGCTGCGGAGAGAGTAGCAAGTAAGGAAGCAGACGAAAGAACTCGACAAATTCTTGAGCTCAAATTGAAGCTCCAAGAAGGAGCTCAGAGTGAATCCGCAAAAATCAACACTGATTCGATGCCTCTTCCGAGTGCCGCCTCTTCAGTTCTCAGCCCTCAAATATTGCTTCCATTGTTTGAAGAGCGACACGATGATTTGCATTCGTACTTGCAAATGTTCGAGCGCGTGACACCAGGACAAGATTGGCCACACGAGAAGTGGGCATTAGCTGTGAGCATGTGTTTGAGTGGTGAAGCGCTAACAGTAATTGGCCGAATGACTGCCGCTGATTCATTAAACTATGAGAAAGTAAAGAAAGCTTTGCTACAGAGGTTTGGATTAACTGCGCAAGGTTACCCGGAGAGTTTTCACAAGGCAAGGGCAGAGGATGGGGAAACCGGGAGACAGCTGCTAGGCTTTCAGGGTACTTCGACCACTGGATTGGCATGGCTAACGTGTCCAGAACGTTCGTCAGCGTTCGAGACCACATTGTGGCCGAACAGTTTATCCGGTGTTGCCATCGAAAGCTTACTATATTCCTGAAATAACGATAATGCAAATCACTCCAAGAGCTAGCTGATGCGGCTGATCGGTTCATTGAAGCTCAGAACCTATCGAATCTCGGGAAGGTTCCGGAGGACGCAAAAGACTTAACTAGGAATCCCACCGACGCTCCAAAGAATCCACCACCAAGGTGTATGCTTTGCAAACGTCTGGGTCATCAAGCTCATGAATGTCGCAACCCAGCTAAAGAAGTGACGAAGTGCAAGTTCTGTGGGAAGATTGGTCACAAGAGCGACGACTGCTGGATTACGAAGGCGCAGAAAGAAAGAACTTCAGCCTGCGTGGTCAACGAAAAGCGCTATGATTTTCTTTTGTGTGACCAAACTGGAAAACACAAGAAAGGGAAAAGTCGTGACACTTTTCATAAAAAAACCGGATGAAAGAAAACCCGTTTTTCTGGTGGAAGGAATGCCAGTAGTTCAAAGGCAAGTGCTCGGTCGAACAATTAGCGTTCTTCGTGATACGGGCAGCAATACTGCAATTATCCGAAGAGACGTAGTTCCCGATCACCGTGTGACCGGAAAGAGTGGCAGAGTCCTGCTTATTGATGGCTCTGTAATTGATGTACCAGAAGCCAAACTCCACGTAAATACACTGTACTTTACTGGAGAAATCACAGCCATGAACAAGCCGCTTTATGATCTTGTGCTCGAGAACCTACCGGGTATCAGAGGACCTCACGAGCCAGATATTAACTGGAAGCACGCTTCAGCCGACCAAAGAGACACTGCGTCGCTAAACTCGAGTGTGCAATTGGTACCTGTGGAGCACCCTCACTATGTTTCCGCCATGGTCAAGCCACAAGAGGATAAAACGACTCTATTGTGTGTACCAAAGTTAAAGTGGTGCGACGTTACCAAAAATCAGTTAGCATAGGAACAACAGAAAGACAAAACGTTGAAATCTCTGTTTGCTAAAGTCAACAGAAAGTTCTAGTCACCAAAACGCCACTGCTACTCGTTCCTTGAAAAAGGTGGCCTTCTCTACCGACATTACTGTCTTGCTACCAGCAGGACATTTAACCAGCTCGTCGGGCCGAATATCTTTAGAAGACCTATCCTTGAAGTCGCACACGAAGGTCTTATGGCCGGACATCAAGGCATTCGGCGCACCACAGATCGAGTCTTTGCAGATTTTTACCGGCCGGATCTGCATGGCGACGTGAAACGTTTCGTCAAGTCCTGCGATAAGTTCCAGCAAACAACACCAAAAGGCAAAATTGGTGTTGCGCCGCTGGGCAACATGCCTATAATACGTACACCTTTGAACGCGTTGCGGTCGATTTAATCGGTCCTTTCTCACCGAAATCGGACCGTGCCAACCGTTACAATCTAACACTCATAGACTTTGCCACCCGATATGAGGATGCCATTGCTGTCCCTGCAATTGATGCGGTGCATGTGGCAGTGGAAATGATTGAGATTTTCTCCTGCATTGGTCTACCGAAAGAGATCGTAAGCGACCAAGGAACTAGTTTCACAGCGGAACTCATGGAAGAGGTGGGCCATCTACTCGCCATCAGGTTTCTTCGAACGACTCCCTATGATGTCATGGCGAATGGGCTCGTTGAGAAGTTCAACGGGACCCTGAAGACCATGCGGAAGAGGATGTGCCAGAACAAACCTTGAACATGGGACAGATACCTTGCTCTATTGCTCTTCGCCTACAGAGAGGTGCCGCAAGCAAGCCTGGGCTTCTCGCCTTTTCAGTTGATTTATGGTCGACACGTACGAGGACCACTGACGGTGCTCAAGGAGCTGTGGACCAATGAAGATATCGACGGCGAAACTCCGACCACCTACACCTATCTTGTCGATCTACGAATTCGCCTTGAGGAAACATGCAAACTCGCCCATGACGAGTTGGAGAGGGCACGCGCAAAGCAGAAAACCTACTTTGACCGGAAGAGCCATCCTCGCAAGTTAAACGTTGGCGATAAAGTACTTCTTCCACTGCCGACTGATTCCAACAAATTACTAATGCAAAAGATGGGTCAATTTGAAGTCATCGACCGGAAGAATGAGGTTGACCACATTTTGAACATAAGTGGAAAAAAAATATTTCACATCAATATGCTAAAGAAGTATGAGGAATGCGAACCTTTACAAGTGCAGCAGGTCTCTGCCATAACAGAGATCACCAAGCCTTTGACAGACCTCACACGGAAAGGGCAAAGATCAGTCTCGCGTGAGGACCGGCTCAAGAGCAAGCGTTCAGCATTTTCAAAAGTAAGCTCGGTGACGCTCCCATTCTACGAGCACCCAACATGACAAAGGGTCGGATGTCCTGGAGAACGTTGCCTGAGCCGTGTTTAAATCATTGAACTACCAAGTGTATATTATCTCAGTGCTTAAATTTTTAGCCTTTGGAGTGTTGAAGAACAAGAAGACATTTACCGACTTCGCTTTTAAAACAATAGTTGTATATGTAGTAAACTCATTTTGAAAGTGTACCTCCGTGCAACACGTTGGCCGTTGTTTTCCGCCTTCTTCCCCATTAGAAAAGTTGTGAACAACTTTCTTGAAACCGAGGGTTGTCATTATATGTACGGAAACGCTCGAAAAACAAAAAAAAAACGCATATCCACGGGTTGAATGATGATGAGTGGGCGAAGCTCCGGAGGGAATCATCGGTAAACCGTGAATCTTCCGTGTAATTCGCCCAGTCTCGCCGCACTAAATCGAACGATTGACTTCCACCATATTGACATTCGCCATATGTGACGTCATTCCTATTTTATAACAGCGCCCTTCATTATAATTGCACCATCTCGCGCTTAAGGGGACGCTAGCACAAACGCGTTAGAAACGTGCAGTACTCTCTAGTAAGGGGGAGAGGCCACAGCGTCTTACGCAGCCGTTTACACATGCCGGAACGTGCACCGCGTTTGCCGACGCCATCACATGACTGCTGAGAGAGTATAACCCCCGTATTCATAAACGCTCCTCGACTTGAACTTGACTTGTCACCGCCTTCAACGCGTTTCGAACGCGCTGCCCAAGGCGGTGGCAAGTCAAGTTCAAGTCGAGGTGCGTTTATGAATACGGGGGTAAGGCGGAGGGAGAGGCCACAGCGTCTTCCACCAGCTTCTTACACGGGCCGTAACGCGCTAGCACAAACGCGTTAGAAACGCGCAGTCTTTCGTTAATGTTGGGTATTTATTGTCATCGTGGTGCATGTGTCCATGTGCGCTTCGTGGCGTAGTGGCTAGCGCCGCGCGTTCGGAAGCGAGGGGTCCCTGGTTCGATTGCGCGCTACGGACACAACTTTCGGAATTTTTTTTCCATAAAAGTAGACGTGGCTACCTACTACGACGACGACGACTACTACTACTACATACTACAGAGGAGGGACAGACCCACACCCTAAGGAGCTTCGCCCCTAAAAAGACCTTGCCGTGTTCGCCGTGCGGGGTCGATGACGAAGTGGTGTGATTGTGTGGCGCGTGGTGCGTGCGAGGGTTCTGAGCGGCTCGGCGTTGAAGGCCAGCCGGTTCTCGCTGGACGCCCGGTCCAGAGAACCCAGATCGCCCACTACGCCGTCCTCGGACGCAACGGACCTGTGTTCCTGTTGGGCAACCGGTCCAGGGAGCCAGGCGAAGTGGTCGGTTTCCCGGGCCACTGCCACAACCAGTCCTGCTGCCGGAGGCGAGAGCAGTAGCGAGAGCGGTTGCACGGCTACCATGGTTGTGTCTCATGATGCCGTGGTGACGTCCATGGTGACGTCGTCCAGCCGTCAGCCGACCCTTTGGGACTGACATCGGCCTCGACGCCTCAACGGGCTCCACGCAAAGAGAACGCATGGCGAGAGACTTTATATTATACAACAGGACAGTCTAGTAGCAGCTTCGGGACTGCATGGGTTAGCGTAACTCTTAAGTACATGTCAATCTTGAAGTATGTACGTCTTTGTGCTGTTAATATATATTCTGTGTTTGTGTGCACTCGAGTGGTCGATTGCGTTCCTTGGTGAGTGGTCCTGAGCCCAAACTTTATTACATTCCATCACAATCTAACATCATTACAATTTTCTTCACAGTTTGTGAAGTAATTATTAAAGTTCGCAACAGATGTATTTGTTATAATATTGAGAAAAATATTTTGCTTCCGAGGTTGAGCAATAAGAGTAGCTTGTATATGGGTTTGTTGGTAGGTCATCTTCTAATTTGTTGTAGCGTAAGCAGAGCGGCAGGGACATAGAAGGAACATGAGCCAACACACGGGTTGCGACATACGCACCCCTGTGTTGGCTGTGTGTTGTCTCATTTGCCTTCTATGTCCGAGTCACTGTGCCTGCGTTACAATGAAATAAAAGTTCAGCAATGTCTTCAATAATAATCTCCCACAGCTTCATGGAATTAGGCGCAGCTTGCTCCATGAGTTTTACGCTTTCTGACGACTAAACTGCTTTTTATGGACCTCTTCAAGCTCATATGAATACTCACTGTTCCTTTTGTGTAACATGGGTTGGTGCACGTACGGCAGACATTACCGAGCCATAACGCGCAGCTCACTCCTATGGTTGAAGAGAAAAGCGTAGAATCATTGCCATCAACAAGTGCTTAAATATGGGGTAGAAACTTGGATATTACCAAAGGAGCTTGAGAACAAATTAAGGACTATGCAGCGAACGATGGAACGAAAAATATCAAGCATAAGTTTAAAAGGCAGGAAGACAGGGGTGTGGATTAGACAGAAAGCAAAGGCAGCCTGTATTCTAGTTGCCATTAATAGCAATAAATTGAGCCGGCCAAGCCATGTAATACGTTAGGCCTTTGCGATTTATTAAAGTTATAGAATGCGTCCCAAGAGAAGAGAAACGCTGTCGAGAATGACGAAGAACTGGGTGGTCTGCTCAAATTGTGATATTTGCATATATAAAATGGTATCAGCAGGCGCATGACAGGTGTAATTTTAGACCGCTAGGAAAAGCCTATATCCTGCAGTGGACATAGGTTGATGATGCTGATGATAATGTTACCAGTGTTGTGTCCAATTATGGTACCAATAGTCTTTCGCCTTAAATACGTTACTGTATGATTATTGACCCATGCATAGATTGACTTATCAGTGTTATTTTAAATCTCACATTGATTGTTTTAAAGCAAGCTTTCCTCTTCCCCTCACATTGCGGGCGCTGTATACTGGCTGCAACCTGGGCCACAGGGTATGCGCAGCTGAGCATGTGCCACCCTCTATGTGGGCGTTCTTGGCCAGTGTTTTAGTATTGTCATTTGGTAGGTGCGCGAAAAGGGAAGCAGAACAAGAAGCAAGAACTGATCAAGTCGGTACTGAAGCAGCTGATTGTGCACTTGAATTAAACAGAATGGTAACAGAGTGCGACCAGAGCGTGCATTCAACCAGGAGCGTTGAGCTGCCTTGTGTGAAGAAGTGAAGACATTTCAATAAGCAACCTTTGCTCATGGATGACTCCCAGATGTGCGGGGAATCCTCACATTTTTATGTCTTGTAGAATGGTAATTGAATCAGGAAATTCAGTACTGAGATGAGTGATAAATATTGTATGGGTTCCATGAGAAACGTATATTATGTATCCATGTGCATTCAATTTTAGGCAAGTTTTTCTTAATGTCGCACTTTATAGTTATAATTATATTATTTCTACTTTCGCATATATCGGTAAATAATGAAAAGTTAGGTCAGTGTTTGCACGAGCAGCTGGTACCTTTGAAGATACATATAATTTGCTTGAAACTTGTAGCAGGCAAGTACATTACTGTTCTCGAAACATCTTAGCACTTCTTTGGATTTAGACCAGAAATAATATTTATTCAACTGCAATAAATTGCTGGAGGTCCAATTCTCACGCAGTTCTATGAGGCTACCGATGGTGGCAATGCGTAGCATTTCAGAGTGTTTGCTAGTTTAGGTTCGATATTTTCAACAATTCATGCAATTAAATTCACTTTTGCAGATTTCTGTCATTCATGTTATCTTCATTTTCTCGCGCGTGTAGGGCTCGAAGTCGCGTAATCTCCGGTTTCAGAGATATTTTGACGCGAAAGGCAGCTTGAAACGCGCGCTACCTACTGCCTGCCTTTTTCGTAACGCCCGCGTTGTCACAGGTCATCGTGGTTCACGGTCACCTAGCGAGATGTTTTCATGTTTGCCTAGGAGTGCGTGGCACGAACCTTGTTAATTTAACAAAATTTTAAACTGCACGATTAAGACGGGACGTGAATAGAACCGTAGAAACATAGGCGCACACACAGTGTGTGCGTCTATGTTTCTACGGTTATATTCACGTTCTACGTTTCACAGTGTGTGCGTCTATGTTTCTACGGTTGTATTCACGTTCTATACGTTTCTACTCACTTCTACGTTTCTATTCACGTCCCGTCTCCATCGCGCAGTTTAGAATTTTGCGGGATCCATGAACCGACTAGCCCAACAACATGCCTTAGTGTTAATTTAATTTGTAAGCCAATGTTTACTGCAGTATGTACCTCCGACAAAACTGCGAACCCTACTTTGTGTAGTTGCCTGACATTTTGCTATAGCTAAAACTACTTCACTTTGCGGGCAAAAATGCGACTTTTTCACATGTGTGTGTTCCCATCCGTGCACCTGCTTATCACAGACCTCATCGCGGCCTCATGTAAGCGTTTGCCGCTCTGCCCACGTGTATATGTCGCAGCTGAGTTTAAGTGTTGTGCACCTTGCCTTTGCGCTATGGCTCCGTATGCACGTATTTGTGCAGGACTCTATGCGAACTTTATTCACGTTTTTAGTGCACACTGCCCTGGACTTTTCGAACATATAACGTTATATCTTCTTATGCTACAATCTTTTTGATAGCGTTCTTCGTGTTTTTTTTTTTTTTGTTCGTGTTTTAGAAGCGCTAGCTATCTCCATTACAGGATGTACAAATTTATTTTCCGTAGCTTTATTTCAATAAAACAGCACATGTTATTTCCCGTGAGTTTCTTAGTCTCATGAAATTCTGAACCAGGTACCTGATTTCTTAGAAGAAAGGAAAAACAGTTGAGACGTGGGCGCGTGCACCACTTAAGTACAGCGAACCATCAGGGGCGCGGGGCTCTGTGTATCTGCAGTGCTTGTGTGTTTAACCTATTCCTTGAGAATTCGCATAGGTCGAAGAGTGGGCTAGTCAGGTGTAACTTTGCAAATTGTAGATGATATCAGTAAGAGTCTAAGGCTTCATGTTGTTAAGTCGTGCACCTTACTATTCAATATTGCATTAACGGCAATTAACTTGCAAGAAATAATGTATTTCATTGCGTTTACTCAGGAAATTTCAGCTAGCTAAAGAGCTTTTACGCACGAGCCGTGTGTGTTTGCATGGATATGGTAACGTATCTTTTATGTCGATGTCTGCTTCCGTCGCTTCATGCTGTACATTTGGTAAAAGTAATCTGTCCGCTATTCAGAACGTTGCCCCCATGAAACATAACACAACCACGCAGAAAACGCAGCTGGAAATTACCCCGTTAAGCCACCTCCGGCGGAAGTTCAATGGTCTGAGCAGATGACCTGTTTATTTCATGTTGATTTTCTTTTTTTACATCAGGGTGGTAGTTTGCGATCGCCTAATTACGTTCTAGCAGCAAACACCTGGTAGATATTCAGCAAGCAGACGTCATCGCTTAAAGTCCATGTGCTGTAATAGCATAAGTAGCTCCGGGCACGTACTTATACATAGAAAAACAGTATGCTATATGTGCAGTCCAACCTCGATATAAAAAAGCTGTACTTGCAGTGGAAAACTTCGTTAAATCGCGAGTTTTGTTAATTAGATTTTGAAGTTTGAGCATTATGAACTTGACACAATCCCAGATCATTCCCGGTGGATAATGTCTTGTTAGTAAGCACTTATAAAAAGCACTTATAAACAAACCGCAAGTCGGGCCATAATAGCGCGGTTATCAGCGCGAGCGCGTGGGGTGTAGATCGCGCGGAGGCCAATGCATCGACATGGGTCACAGCGCCAGAAATTTGCATGTGTTGCATCGCGCGGCGCCGTAAATCTAGGACGCTATGGCTGACCGCACTTAGTGCCCGCAGCCGACACCCACAAATTACAAACAAAACTGTAAGTTGATACGGATATTCGCCCTGGAAAAAGGTCAGGAAAAGTCACACCAAAGAGCAAACTATACACGAAGTAAGGTTCGTAGTTATATTGGTTTCATGCGCGCTCAGTTAACATATCTCTCTCGATGACCACTAACTCGCTATCATAGCGCGAGCGAGTGCTTCGCACCGTGCCTCAGAAACTTGAGATTACGCGACGGCCAACACTAGACACGCGAGAACGCAATGCGCATCGAGGCACCAAACGTCTCGGCTCGCATGTTGCACTTGCCGCGGAGATTACCTCCAAGATACGGCGCGTGGCCCGTCCATGGACGCGCGCTAGGCGGAGACGTTATCGCGCGTTAACTCCCCCTCTCTGCAGAGCAGACTGCTGTGCAGAGAATATTACAAGCCTCAGCTCGCTGTCGATGCCGGGCGAATAGTTCAGATGGTTCTCGTCAAAACGAGCTGAACTGACTGCCGCGAAGACACTGTTGTGCGTGGTGCCCAAATTGGAGCTACTCTTGAGCTGCTCCACCAGCTTACGCCCTTACTGTGCTGCGTGTGCCACGCAGGCCTGTGACTTTTTAACAACGTAGCTGTTTAAGCCGACCGTCAGTCCGTAACGCGTCTACATAAAACTTTGCTGAACGATGCATGACGTCACCGCGCGTTGCCTAGCAACCATCTCGCGGAGCGGCGTGTGCTTCGCCATCTCTCCCTACCGTGCACATGTTGCCTTGACAGGGACGTTAAGGAGAGGGAAGGAGAGCGTGCGGGTGGCGCGCGCTATGCTCGGGAGAAAGAGAAAATGGGAGCTAGAGAGAGAGAGAAATAAATTGTAACAGCACCAACGAGGCAACGCGCCGAGCTGCTGCTGACGCCGTCCGCATTTCCCCGCTTCCCCGCGTTCGGGCCGAACGCGCGCGGTGTCCGTGACTGCAGCAGGAGCTTCTGGCGGCGGCTCGGCAGGTTTTGACCAGCCACGCCCCTGCAAGTGTGGAGGCGCAGCTTGGTCGTGACGCCACCGGGGAAATAAAGCTCGGAGTCGCCGCGATGGTGGCAGAACTCTCGTTGACTCTGTGGCGAGTACATGTAGCCTTAACATGGGACGACCAAATAAGATCCGGACACCCGAAGAAGCCGCTCATCTTGAAGCGGTCAAGCGAGAATCTGCGCGTCGGCGGTGAGCCTATACGGAATACAGTGCCCAGCTGCACTTAGTATTTCCTAGCAAAACTTAGCCAAGCCTAGTAAAACCTCGAAGAAACTAGGTCGATCACCAGCTCCGCTGCTGACTCCAGCCTTGCGCCACTATATAGTGCAAGCTGCCCACGTTTTAGAGGCGAAGCTCCTTAGGGTGTGGGTCGTTCCCTCCTCTGTAGTAGTAGTAGTAGTAGTATGTAGCCACCTCTAGTTTATGAATTGCTCAATAGATGGCGTTGTGTGTCCGTATGTGAAAGAGACGCCGCATGTAGTTTTATGAAGTGTTCACTAGAAGTCCGTATATCTGGTTGGCATGCAGACCGCTATGTATGTATGTATACGCATATATACATATATATGTATATGTATAGTATAACCGGAAGCCGACTTCCGCTCCCGTTTCCACTTCCGGTTCCGCTTCCGATTCCGCTTCCGGCTTCCGGAGAACGCTTCCGGCGTTTTTCTCTCTCGTCTGTAGCTAGGTGCGCTGCGGTGCACAAGGGCGTTCGTTCCCGACCACGGTGGAAGAATATTTAGGTGTTGACACTGCGCGCGAGCGAGCGTCCAGATTATGTTCGGCCGCGCGCGGGCGCACCGAGTAGCTCTGCTGCGAGCAGATAGATGGCGCCGCGGCCAGCGGTCCCAGCTTAGCGGCGCCGGCGGCTTGGCATTCCTCTGCCTCCGCTAAATTTTCGTTCATAGTGGCGCCAGTAAAACTCAGAGCGCGAAGGAAATTCGTTATTTCAGATTAAGGTGATAAGTGTACCAGGCTGAATGCTTTGCTAACATGAACGTATACTGTGCAGGGCGCGAATGACGTGAACACGGATCGATCGGGCAGCACTCAACGCCCACTCACACTCCGCTCACGCGCACATTTTGTTGCGGCCGATCTAGTCATGCATACAAGCATAAAAAAATGAAACCGCTAGCCCGCGTGCTACCCCTCGATCAGAAGAAAATAGTGACTGCATCGGAAAATGCAAACTCAGAAAACCGTTCAAGCATCGTCACGCGAATTCAGTATGGGCGGGATATAATTTAAGAAATGAAACGGCGCAATCTTGCGATATGCAGCGCACTAAAGCAAAGTGGGTGTTCATGGCTAGAACCTATGATGAGAAAGCACATAGCTATGTAAAGAAATCTTTCAAAAGATAATTTATCAGGCGGGACGAAGGCAGGCGTTTTATCTTGGATTACAATATCACTAATACAGTTTACTTGTGAAAAACTTTTGTTATTTCAATTCCACTTAACATAGACTGTGTATATTATTCACGTGGCTTTCGTCGTTTGGGGAGCGAGTGAGTCTTGCAGGATCCAAGAGGTGACTTTCTTTTTTCTTAAATTGCATATGAGGATGTGCCAATGTAACCATAGGCGCCGACTACCGGGGGGCTCTGGGGCTAGAGCCCCCCCCCCCCCGCCGGAAATCCGCAGCCTGCCCCCCCCCCCCCCCCCCATTTCTCGCCAAAGTGTCATCACCAGAGTTCTGTTGCCCACCTCATTTGTGGTTTCTTTAGAGTTGCCTCAACGTTTCACTAAAAAATTTATTGTGGCTGAAAGCTTACTGCAATGAGCGCGGACATGCACGGCTTTACATTCACACTTTCGCTTTACTTCTACAAATCCTGACCATAGGACGACAAGCGCATTAGAAGCGCCAGCGGCGGCTGCCTCATAAGCATCTTTTCTCACTTCAACTTTTTTTTTTTTTAATTTCGACTGTGAACACTATACACTCACATACAATATATTTATATATATACACAGGAATAAGCTTGTTACGTTTTCAAAGAGAAGGATTTAGCCAAGTAACAATTATTTCTAATTGTAAGGATAGGTTATGCCTGGAGAATGAATACGTTGCTCTATGTTCACCTCCAATTACCCCTGCCTTGCGCTAGCGTATTCCTACTTGCGCCTGCAAGTTGGAATACGCTTGGAATACAGGGATAATTGGAGATCGCAGGGAGAGGCCTTCGTCCTGCAGTGGACATAAAATATAGGCTGATGATGATGATGATGATGATAATGATGATGATGATGATGTTCACTTCTCACCCGCCGCGGTGGCTCAGTCAGCTAAGGCGTTGCGCTGCTGAACACGAGATCGCGGGATCGAATCCCGGCCTCCGCGGCCGTATTTCGATGGAGGCAAAATGCACAAACGCCCGTGTGCTTGCGTTTTACTGCACGTTAAACAACCCCAGGTGATCAAAATTAATCCGGAGCCCTTCACTACGGCGTGTCACATAATCAGAACTGGTTTTGGCACGTAAAACCCCCAAAAGAAGAAGAATGTTCACCTCTCTTCAAATTGCTTTGCGTGCTTTTTTTGACCCTGAAAAAGAAAAACCTGCAGTCTTCAGTGGCCACTTCAGCAGAGTCCTTTATCAGCGGCGTGTGAAATGCACATGAATGTTGTGTGTCTGAGTATTGCTACTGTTTCCAGTAGGCAATGCTAATGACTCACGAAAAAAAAATCAAAAACTGTTCTAATAATTTACAACATTTATTAGGGATGGAAACATCCCCACATGCCTGCAGCGGTCATAAATAAAAATAATTTACTCAGTAACCGAAGTGAGGCTAAGCCGGATTCACTTGCAATCAGAATCAATAGCCGCCATGCGCAGCAGCGCTGATACTCGCACTAAACGTAAAAAGAAGAAAAAAAGAAAGAGGCGCAGTGTCGCCCGAACGGCGAAGCATCGATTGCAATCGAAAATTAGTAGACAGCTATATGAAGTAAGGATAGTAGTTTTATCGGCCGTATAAACTTGCAAACATTTGCTTACTAACTGAATTATCAAGCATGTTGTCAGCGCGCCCAAGCAAATATGAACACAGCACACTCGATGACCTCTGACACTAACCGTCAAAACGCTGGCGTATGAAAGTGCGGCACCAGCAGCAGCAAGCAGTGATGTTCGTACTGTCTATCACTTCAACGGAAACTGAGCGGCAAAAACACAGCGCGTACAAAGGTATTAGCCGTCTGCGGATCGCTTTCAAGATACCACGTGCTGATTAACGCCAAAATAAAGCATGCGACCCGCGTATGTAGTGCTCCCCAGGCGCACGGACAGCCGCAGTCACTACAAACTAGCAGATACGTGTCGCGCTTGTCCCCCCCCCCCCCTTTTTTTTTTAGGGGCGAAGCTCCTTAGGGTGTGGGTCGTTCCCTCCTCTGTAGTAGTAGTAGTAGTAGTAGTAGTAGTATGTAGCCACCTCTAGTTTATGAATTGATCAATAGATGGCGTAAGTGGTAGCCACCTGTAGTTTTGTGAAGTGTTCACTAGATGGCGTAAGTCCGTAGCTCTGGTTGCTACGATTGCTACGGTAGCTCTGGTTAGAGCACTGCACGGGCCGATTTTTGCGGCCCGAGCCCGGCCCGGGCCCGTTTTTACATTGAGCGGCCCGCCCGAGCCCGATCAAAACTTTTATGGCAAGACCCGGGCGCGGCCCGGGCCCGGAAATAATCTACGTTACCCGCCCGGCCCGGCCCACCACCCCTTTACCTTAAGCCCGAGCCCGGCCCGAGCCCGGCTCGAAACCAGCCCGAACCCGGCCCGAGAGCGAAAAATACATGTTTTTCAGAGTTGAGAAGCCCGAGAATAACTCCCAGAAAGCCCGAGCCCGGCCCGGGCCCGCGTCAAAAAACCCGAGCCCGGCCCGGGCCCGGGTCAAAAAGCACACGCCGTGCCCGAGCCCGGCCCGAGCCCGTGAAAAAACTGCTCTACCCGGCCCGGCCCGGCCCGTGGGCCGGGCCGGGCCCGGGCTTACGGGTAAGCCCGAGCCCGTGCAGTGCTCTAGCTCTGGTTGCTACGATCCGTAGCTACGATTGAAGCAAGGATGCCCTCTGTCACCATTGTTGTTCACGCTTCACGTCAAGGGTATAGAAAGACGACTGGAAAACAGCGAATTAGGTTTTGATTTATCCTACATGCGTAATGGACAAATGGTGCAACAGAAGGTCCCCGGACTGATGTACGCCGACGACATTGTGCTACTAGCGGACAATAAAAAAGATTTACAGATACTTGCGAATATCTGTGGGAATGCAGGGACAAATCTAGGCCTTAAGTTTATCACAGAGAAATCGGGAATTATGATCTTTAATGAACACACGAGTAACTTCGTGGTCTCAATTCAACAGCAAGTAATATTCATAGTGAAGCAATATAAGTACCTCGGCGTACACATAAACGAAGGAAAGAATTACTCAAACAACCACCAAGATAATCTGAAAATAAAGGGGAAGCGGAATGCAGCAATAATGAAACACAGAGCACTGTGGGGCCACAATAAGTATGAGGTGGTGCGTGGAATCTGGAAAGGAGTATTGGTGCCAGCGCTAACATTCGCAAATGCCATTATATGCTTAACATCGGATATATTGGCAGGTTTGGAAGTTAACCAAAGATCAGTAGGCCAGTTGGCTTTGGGAGCCCACGGTAATACCACAAATGAGGCAGTGCAGGGTGACATGGGTTGGGCCTCTTTTGAAGTCAGAGAAGCACAGAGCAAAATTAGTTTTGAAGAAAGGCTCAGGAATATGGATGAAAATAAATGGGCGGCTAAAGTACACAAGTATCTCTACATGAAAAGCGTAGACACAGAATGGAGGAAGAGGTCAAGGAAGTTTGCAACCAAGTACAGGATAATCGAAACTGCAAATAGACAACCAGGAGTCATCAGAAAGAAAGTGAGAGAAATAGAGACCGTGAATTGGATGCAACGAATGGAAACAAAACGAACAATGGAGATTTACAAGAATGAGAAGAAAGAAATTAGAAGGGAAAATCTGTACGATAACACAAAGGGCAGTGCCTTGCTATTTGAGGATCGAGCCGGTTGCCTAAGGACGAAAACATATCGGAACAAATATTCGGAACTAGATGAGACATATGCATGCTGCAGTAAAGATCCAGAAACCACTCAGCACATCCTGAGGGAATGCGACGGGGTCCACCCAGCGAGAATCGTAGGTAACGTGCAATTCCCAGAAGCGCTTGGTTTCAAAGTGGAAGGAAACAAACAGATCAGCCGTAGAGATCAGCAAGAGACGATTGGAGTACTGGTGGAAAAAAAGCAGGGAAAAGATGGATACGACCTGATCTTTAATATCATAGGCAGCGGCACAAGGTAAATTTTTGAAAAAGAAAAATAATAATGAGAGGTATACAAAAATGCTAGATAAAGAACATGTATAGTATACCTGATTAAATCAAGCAGGCTAGGTGACTAGTTGTCACCGCCCCGTTTCAAAGGGGATGCCAATAAATCATCATCATCATCAGGTTGGCAAGGCGACCGCTATGTATACGCATATATACATAATATGTATATGTATAGTATAACCGGAAACCGACTTCCGCTTCCGTTTCCACTTCCGGTACCGCTTTCGGTTCCACTTCCGGTTCCGCTTCCGGTTCCGGAAGCCAGCTTCCGGCTTCCGGAGAACGCTTCCGGCGTTTTTCTCTCTCGTCCGCAGCTAGGTGCGCTGCGGTGCACAAGGGCGTTCGTTCCCGACGTGCGCTCTCTCTCTCTCGTTCCCAACGCGCGCTCTCTTTATCTCTCGTCCGTAGCTGTGGTTTACCCGAATGATCCCCCGGTGCTTCGCCCACTCATCATCATTCACTTCGTGGATATGCTGTGATTTTTTTCAAAGCGCACGCTTTATCGATAAGGTGACCGCGCGTTCAAGACTTGTACTCTGCGCATGCGCCGCTGCCTTCTCCTCTGACCCTTGGAAGAACCCTAAGCTTAGCGCGCTGCGACTGCGCCGTCTATAGTGATGTCTTCTGAGCAGGAGGCACCTTCGCGTTTGAGCAGGTGGAGAATCCGAGATAAGAGAACCAAGCGAAGCGCCATTGTGTCCGTTGTGGTTTTCATGCGCACAACTTTGGAAATGTAGAGGACTTTAAAAAGCTCGCTGGTGTTTCAACGAGGTAGTACCATCGTGTCCAGGCCATTTGGATTCGCCTCACTTGTCTCACTTGTGAAATTAAGCGAGTGCCTGCCCATGCAGACAAGTTGACAAACTGACGTCTACGGCCTGATCGGTCCGAACAGGTGAGTGAAGTCTTCCATTATTAACGCATACCCCTTCGAATACTCGACGTCTTTAGTAGAGGTTCATTGTCGCAGTAAGCGTCGTCAGCACGAAAGCAATGTGAAGTGCATCGTCATGATACTTTGACTTGCGTTAACTATAATACTATACGCGCGCGATCGTACATGGTTCTTCATGGCAGCCTTGCGCATCTGGCGGCGTCAAAATCGCCTACCACGTCAGCAGGAGCGCAAGTGCCCACGCTTAAGCCACCCAGAGTGACCAAAAGTGGTCGGCGCCGACTGATTCGGAAAATTGTTCGATCTCGTTCTAATGGAGGGGTGCGTCTTTATGAACATTGCGTGGCGGTAAATTTTAATAAAAGGAAAAAGTGGGAGCTATCGCATAGTTCTGAGCCGTTCTGTACCAGGACGGCAGTCTTACAGAGAGAGTGCTCCTACAATAAGGCATGTACGAGGTATTCAGTTGGCAAAACTTATCAGGCTAATACGAGCCTAGGAGGCAGTGAGGGAACCTTCAGGAACAAGTGAAAAGTGAACGTGCGTGGTTTTGATTGTGTAAGGCAATTACTGTGTAAGACAACTACTGTGTTTATGTAAGGATCGTGTAGGCGCGGAATGCTTGATCGCGTAGAGAATCGGCCTTTGAGGATTATTCGTTCGCGCAAAATTGGTTCCCAGTGGCAGACCTATTATTCCAGTTTAAGGAATTGAGAGAATAGCCTTTCAAAATAGCAACAGTTTGCTCAAGTGGCAATAGATTTACAAAATGGCTTTGTATGTAGTTTGAATAATGTATTCCAAAATGTATGGTCATGCTGCACAGCGTATTCACAAACATGCTAACAACCACACAACTTATTTCTATTTTCACAATAGCCGTGATCTGCACCTTTGTGGTAGTTCTTTAACGTGTGACACTTTGTTCAGCGTCCTCATGCCGCTCTCGCGCCCGAAAAGTCATTCCTGTGTCAAATTATGAGCCCGAGCTCCTTCGCAGTGAAGCCAGCACACATTGCCATGACGAAAGTTAAAACGCGCATGCGAGCGCCAGCAACGAAAGTGGGTAGACACTCAGGCGTAAGAAAAAGCAAGCTGTATATTCGCTTGGCGCATTGCTCATCGAAACAATTCGTTTTCGTGGCTCTCGGCAAAAGAAACGCACCGACTGCGGTTAAATGTACCGCGGTGTCACGGCGCCTGTAAACAAAGTAACTGCACCGTCTGCACGCCTGTGAGAGATCTAACGGGGCAATCATGGCCCGCTGGCACTTTGAGAGACTAGGAACAGGAGATAGAGCGTGTTATCTTATGCCACCGTCATGCGGCAGTGTGCTCAAAGAATTAAAATAGCATGACGTGTGGATGTAGTTCACGAATGTAGCGCCTGCATCTTCTTTTTACATGAAACGTCTTATCTGCTTTATATTTTTGTTTGATGGCAATAATAATGTAGCTGCAGAGATCACAAGTGTCTCGTTATTCGCGGCCGATGATAATACTATGATATTTTTGTTTGTGTTCTGCTACTCTTTTATTTCAAAAAGAGAAAAGTTGACGGCGCAGTAATGATGACATCGCAAATTGGACAGCGCAAACAAAAATATCGCAGTATAGGGGGTGCATCATCGCACAGCATGATCAAACCGGACGTGCGCGCCTGTCAATGGTGATAACTGGACGGCGCGCCCTATACCTTCAGGCTTGTTATGCTTCGGCCACGCGCTCCGCTGTTCGCATTTCTTTTCATCGTGATAGTACGTATGCCATGTGTATTCGCGTATAGCTTGTAGACAAATGTAGGTTGATCGTCCCATATTCGTTGCAAAGTGAGGGTGTCACAAAAAAGCGCGTAATCCAAGCGCGCGCCGCGTGTCACGCAAGCCAGCGAAAGAATACGCCGGCCCCGCGGCAACTTCAAGAGAGGGGGAGAGCGCATAGGTCTCAAGCAACAACGCTAACAACGGTGCCGAAAAGTCTGGAAGAGACTCGACGAAGCGACGTTAACCGGAGAGAGAGAGAGAGCACACGCGCGCGCCGAGACACCTTCTCACCCGGCGAGTCGACAGACATTACTACCGCGTGAGCGTACACCAACAGGATGAGTCATCAGCCCCCCTCGCGAATGCTCCGACAGCGGCGGTCGAAGGTACCAGAAAAGACTCGAAGCTTCCCAAGCTTTGGCCATGCTACGAGATCAGGACACCGATCGGAAAGTTCGAGAACGCCTGTGGAAGCTATATAACCGCCGTGCGAGAATCAGAGGGTGGAATTCAGGGAGTTCGCGAGTTCAGTCCGCACCGGTGAAGTGATGTAACGTGAAGACCGAGCGTCTGCGGAAGAAGGGGTTTCCCCGGCAAGCTAGTCGATGAGTTCATCGAGCGCCTACATTTCCGGAAGAAGTTCCCTTCTTCGATATTTGCCCCGAGCCACGCCGAGATCGTCCGACTTCAAGACCAACCCTGGTGAATACGATTGGACACTTAAGTGTTCCTTTTATTTTGTAATTTACGTGTTGGACTCTTAGTGCTTATCGTTAATTATTTTCCTGTGTTTTGTGAAACCCATCTGATTTGTATTGCGTTGTGTCTAGCCTAAGTGTGCAAGTGTGTGTGTAACTGCCGTGTGTGAAGAATATATTTTGTTGTGTCTTGACAACTCTGGGCTCTGACTCGGTCTTTGGACAGCAACCGGCATTCGCTGGCGCACCAGAGGGCCCACTCTTAATTGTCCTTGCTTTCGTGGGATAATTTTCGGAAGCTGATAAGTCAGGCTTTGGAATTTGATCCGGCGTCTGCGCCTCGTTCACGCGGTCTATGCCAGAGGGTATAAAATTATTCGCATGCTGGTCGGCCCATATTCTGAAGAAATATATTTCTAATTTCAAGAAGACGCATACCTTTATTGCAGAGCGCACTAAATGATATTATGGGTAGCCGAAAATTTTACAGCTCATTGCCACAGGCAGCGCCGTCATTCAGACTTGGCAAATCCTATTTTTATGTGTGAAAATTGGCGTTTTTACCGCGGGATAATTCTTCATGCTTCCAGAAATGGTCAAGATTCTTTTGTCTTTTTAAAAATTGAGCAGGGTTCCTACGCGCTTGACCAACTCTGAATATGTATATTATACCAAACTTTGTATGTTTATGCGAGCGTCTATTCAGAATGTTATTCATTTTCCTTGCAGACTGTTCAAAAGCAATGGAAAAATATCTGATCAGGAAACGGAAAGCCCCCGGTGAAGACTGCGAGGAGAGCCGTCCCTCATCCAGCATTTCCAGTTCAGTCGCTGAAGCTCCACCTCGCGCTGATGACACTAGCCCACCAAGCTCTGTGTGCACTGCAGAACCCGGTCCTTCCAAAATTCGATCCATCGGCGAGGTTTCTGATGCACCGTCTACAGAAAAACAAGGGCGGCGCTTTCAGCCTACCTGGAAAAGTACCTACAAGTGGTTATCTTACAATGTCCACAGAGACAAGGCGTTTTGCGAAACCTGTTGCACAGCATCAGAGATGAAACTGCCGCTTCCTAACACTTCCCAAGACAAGGATTCTTACCTGGCATTTGTGAAAAATGGTTTCTCAAACTGGAAAAAGGCAATTGACAGATTTAAATCCCATGAGAGGTCTAATTTTCATAAGGAGGCATGTAATGCCGTCGTAGCTGCAAACGGCAGCGCGAATGTGGCATATGCTTGCGCCAAGGAAAAGGCCAAAGAAATGGACGACGCCCGACAGGCTCTCCTAGCAACACTGTCGTCACTACTGTACCTGTCGACCCAAGGCTTAGCAATACGTGGCCACGAAGACACAGAGAGTAATTTGAGGCAGCTGCTGGAACTCCGGGCTAATGATATTCCTTCATTGCGATCGTGGCTTTTAAGAACAAAATACAAATGGATTTCTCACCAGATTTTAAACGAGATGGTGGAACTCATGGCACATGACATCCTTCGTTCACTCACAGACGAAGTTCGTGCGGCAGAGCACTACCCTGTCATTATGGACGAGACAGCAGACATTTCTGTCAAAGAACAACTTTCAGTTCGTTTTCGGGTGGTCACAGAAAGCCTGGAAGTAGAGGAGCTGTTCTGTGGGTTTTTCAACACGACGGACACCACAGCGACGAGCCTCTTTGCTATATTGAAAGACATTCTTTGTAGATTTAATCTGCCCATTGAAAAGTGCCGCGGGCAGTGCTATGATGGTGCGGCAAACATGAGAGGAAAGCACCGAGGAGTACAAGCTCTCATGCAAGAACAGGAACCTCGCGCGCTATATGTACACTGCCTAGCGCACATCCTTAATTTGGTTTTGCATGATGTCGGCCAGAAAGTAGACATGTGCCGTGATTTTCTTTACGCCGTCACTGAACTTATAAACTTCGTGACCTGCTCTCCAAAGCGCGTTGCTTCTTTTCAAGAGATTCAGGTAGAAGAGGATGTGAACTTGCGAAAATTCGGCCCGACAAGGTGGACGCTAAAGGCTTCATCACTGCGATCAGTTCTTTCAAATTATAGCAGTCTCACAACGTTTTTCTCTGAAACAGCATCCGAAGAGCGAACTGAGGCCGGTGCGAAAGCCAGCGGATTTTTAAGTATGCTGTTCAAGTTGGAATCGTTTTTTCATGTTGACGCTTCTGACAAAAGTGTTTTCACGAATGGAAGCACTGAATACCACCTTACAAAAAAGAACGCTCAGGTTTGCCTAAGCGGAGAAAACGGTGAAATCCGTCACTGCAAGCGTCGCTGAACTGAGGCAAAGTTTTCCCTTGGTTTGGGAGGAGGTGTTGGCAGAGGCAGGAAAAGTAGGAGTTGAGGCCCCGTGTGTTCCAGCTGCTAGGCTAAAGAGAACTCCACACCGCTATCAAGAAGGTTCCTCAGCTCATGTGTTCACATCAGCGGAGGACATGTACCGCCAGAGGTACTACGAAGTACTTGACACTGTACTGTCCTCGTTAAGCGACAGATATCCACCTGAGATGTGGCAGCATATGTCACACATTGAGCAGTTTGCCACAGGAAAGCAAGACGAAGCATACATAGCAAAGTTCTACGGTGACGACCTTGAACGAGGACGGCTGATTTTGCACAGAGACATGCTCATTGACATCGTAAGCCAACAAAAGTCGGCACCATTGCACACATTCGAGGACATCGTGCTCGGACGTCGTTTTCGGGGGAGAAGGGTGAACAGCTGCGAAACCTTTTGCCGGAAATGGCCAAGCTAACAAAAATTGCGTTGACCATACCAGTCTCGTCAAGCACATCCGAGAGGTCCTTTTCTTGTCTTCGGCGACTGAAAACGTACCTGCGGTCGACGACTGGACAAGCCCGTTTGAACCATCTGGCCTTATTGCACACTCACAAAGAACTCTCCCGCAAAATCAATTTAAATAAAATTGCCGACGACTTCATTGCTAGAACAAGTGCCCGAATGAACACATTTTTCCTCAAGGTGAAACCATCCCATCAGACAACGAAATGATGTCTTTAATAGGAAAGAGAAAGTTGCCAACTCACAAGTTAAAGCTAACCATTTGGCTAAGAAAACAAAGCAAAAAGGTATTTCCAGGAACGAAAACGGGGTGCATGACAGGGCAAGTAGGGTGAGGCCTTTTGGGTACGCAAAGACGCTTCGTTGCGCTATTTCTAAAGCTTCCCAGTCTATGCTGTGCTTTTTCCTTATTAATATTTATTTGTCATATGCTGCATTAGCTGCTCAAAAACGCAATCCACGCTCTTACTACTTCAACTCGTGCCCTTTCCCACTGTTGAGATATCGTTGTGTCTTATTTATTTATTTGTTAATATGACTGTGTATTTCTGCGCCTAATAGTTTATTACTCCATAATAATTTATTCCGGCGCCGGGAGATAAATGAAATCAGTGGCGTAAGGCATGCTTTGACAAGTAAATAAAGTATTGCGTCATGGAGTCACGTTGTTTATGCTAATAATTGTAGTCATAAGTTGTGTACAGAAATTGTTATATATTGTGTATGTTTTATACATGTTGTCTTATCTTTTCAACTGACCTTTAGTCAGGAAAATATTTCTTGACTGTGTCTTTGGGTATTAAAACTTTCACAAATCGTTACATGGCTGTTTTCATTTATGTGTAGTTGTGCGACTTATAGGCACAAAACACACATATCTCCCTAACGTGAATAACTTAATCGGCTTTTCGCATGGCTCATCCGAGAGACGCGAGTCTCTTTGTGGTACGAGGGGACTCAGGTTATGAAATTGAACTATATATATATATATATATATATTGTCACGTAGCAGTGACGGTAAAGAAAACAGTCGTAACTCTGTTTATGACGAAACTGGTTGTTTATTGGGCGAACCTGTGCCCACAAAAGCAAGCTACACTCAAAGCACAACGATAGCGGCGAACACAGTCGGCGATCGTCGAAAATCTGATCAGCGGCGAGACGCGTCGGCTTTTATACCTGAGTCATCGAAGGTTCCAGATTAATCCCTGATGCCCGCGTGTCTTCCAGAAAGTTCTAGACAATTCGCATTGGTCACACAATCAGATAACATAAGCGTCGGTGAAAACAGGCAACGAAAAGAAGCATCGATAACGTTCTAGAAACTTCCGATACAGGCGTGTCCTGCGCCGAGCGATAACGTTTAACATTTGTTGGCCGGTGGAAAGCGGCCACCGGTGAAAGATAAACATGTATACGTGTCAATACCCTCCCCTTAAAAAGCATCGTCCCGATGCTACAAACACGAAAGCGAAAACAAAACCACGCGTACAGAAAGGGACAAAAATAACAAAGCAACAAAGGACCTAAGTTCGTCAGCGGGCCTAGAAAGGCTTAAGACGCACCACGTGGATGACTTCAGGTCGTGCGCGGCGCCACTGTGATTGCGAAATACCGTCTGGCACGACCTCATAGTCGAGTGAGCCAATGCGTCGGATGATCTTATATGGTCCGAAATACCGACGTAAGAGTTTCTGGCTAAGTCCTCGTCGGCGTATCGGAGTCCAGACCCAAACACGGTCTCCGGGCTGGTACTCGACGTAGCGTCGTCGAAGATTGTAGTGTCGGCTGTCGGTTCTCTGCTGGTTCTTGATGCGCAGGCGGGCGAGCTGTCGACCTTCTTCGGCACGCTGCAAATAGGTGGCAGCGTCGAGATTTTCGTCGTGGGAGACATCCGGTAGCATGGCGTCAAGCGTCGTTGCCGGTTTCCTTCCGTAAACAAGGTTGAACGGCGCCATGTGCGTCGTTTCTTGTATGGCCGTGTTGTAAGCGAAGGTCACGTACGGAAGGATGGCATCCCACGTCTTGTGTTCGACGTCGACGTACATTGCCAGCATGTCGGCGATGGTCTTATTTAGGCGCTCGGTGAGGCCATTCGTCTGCGTGTGGTAGGCGGTGGTCCGGCAATGGCTTGTCTGGCTGTAGCGCAGGATGGCTTGAGTTAGTTCAGCCGTGAAGGCCGTACCTCTGTCGGTGATGAGGACTTCTGGGGCACCGTGGCGCAGGAGGATGTTCTCAACGAAAAATCGGGCTATCTCGGCGGCACTGCCTTTGGGCAAGGCTTTTGTTTCGGCGTAGCGGGTGAGGTAGTCCGTAGCTACGACGATCCATTTATTCCCGGACGTCGACGTCGGGAAAGGCCCCAGTAAGTCCATCCCGATCTGCTGGAATGGTCGGCGAGGTGGCTCTATCGGCTGTAGAAGTCCGGCTGGCCTTGTCGGCGGTGTTTTGCGTCGCTGACAGTCTCGGCATGTCCTTGCGTAATGGGCGACGTCGGCAGAGAGGCGAGGCCAGTAGAATTTTTCTTGTATCCTCGCGAGCGTGTGGGAAAAACCGAGGTGTCCAGCCGTTGGGTCGTCATGGAGAGCTTGCAGAACCTCTGGACGCAATGCTGAGGGTACCACGAGGAGGTAGTTGGCTCGGAGGGGCGAGAAGTTCTTCTTTAGGAGAATGTCGTTTTGCAAGAAAAACGACGCCAATCCTCGCCTGAACACCTTCGGCACAATGACGGTCTTGCCTTCCAGGTAGTCTACAAGACTCCTTAGTTCGGGGTCGGCTCGCTGTTGTTCGGCGAATTCGTCGGCACTGATGGGTCCCAAGAAAGTGTCGTCATCCTGGTCGTCTTGTGGCGGCGGTTCTACGGGGGCGCGAGACAAGCGGTCGGCGTCAGAGTGCTTTCGCCCAGACTTGTAAACGACGGTGATGTCGAATGCTTGAAGTCTAAGACTCCATCGTGCTAGGTGACCTGAAGGATCCTTCAAGTTAGCTAGCCAACACAAGGCGTGGTGGTCGCTCACAACTTTAAAGGGCCTGCCATAGAGGTAGGGACGAAACTTTGATGTAGCCCAGATGATGGCGAGGCACTCCTTTTCTGTTGTGGAATAATTCGCTTCCGCCTTCGATAGCGACCGGCTAGCGTAACTTACAACCCTTTCTAGTCCGTCAGTCCTCTGCACAAGAACGGCGCCGAGTCCTACGCTGCTTGCGTCGGTGTGGACTTCGGTATCGGCGTTTTTGTCGAAATGCGCAAGTATTGGCGGCGATTGCAGGCGTCGCTTCAGTTCTTCAAATGCTTCGACTTGCGGCGTCTCCCACTTGAACTCGACGTCGGCCTTCGTGAGGTACGTCAGTGGCTCGGCGATCCATGAAAAGTCCTTGCCGAAGCGCATGTAATAGGCGCACAGTCCAAGAAATCTACGCACTGCTTTCTTGTCGGCCGGCGGAGGAAAGTTGGAGATGGCTGCAATTTTCTGAGGGTCGGGGCGCACTCCAGACTTGTTGATAGCGTGGCCCAAGAACAAGAGCTCCTCATATGCGAAGCGGCACTTTTCTGGCTTTACCGTGAGTCCGGAGGTTTTGATTGCTTGAAGAACTGTTTCAAGGCGCCGCAGGTGTTCTTCGAAGCTTGAGGCAAACACAACGACGTCGTCCAAATAGACGAGGAAAGTCTGCCACTTCAAGCCTGCCAGTACTCTATTCATGACGCGTTGGAAAGTCGCAGGTGCCGAGCAAAGACCAAACGGCATGACTTTGAACTCGAACAGTCCGTCTGGTGTTATAAAGGCAGTCTTCTCCCGGTCCCTCTCGTTGACTTCGATTTGCCAGTAGCCGGTTTTGAGGTCCATCGACGAAAAATACTTTGCGTTGTACAATCGATCCAAGGCGTCGTCAATCCGTTGGAGGGGGTATACGTCCTTCTTCGTGATCTTGTTGAGGCGACGATAATCGACGCAGAAACGTAGGGTTCCATCCTTCTTCTTCACTAATACCACGGGGGACGCCCACGGACTCTTGGACGGCTGGATGATGTCGTCGCGTCGCATTTCGCCGACTTGTTGCCTTATGGCCTCGCGTTCGCGCGCCGAAACTCGGTACGGGCTCTGACGCAGTGGGCGGATATTTTCGTCGGTTATGATGCGGTGCTTGGCGACAGGGGTTTGTCGAACTTTTGACGACGACGAGAAGCAATCCTTGTATTGCAGGAGCAGAGCTTTTAGTTGTTCTTTCTTATGCCTGGGAAGGTTCTGATTGACGTCGAAAGTTGGTTCAGGTACTATAGTCGTCGTTGCGGGTGCACTGGAATCCGTGAAGGCGAAAGCACTGCTGGCTTGTACTATTTCGTCGATGTAGGCGACCGTGGTGCCTTTGTTAATGTGCTTGTATTCGGGGCTGAAGTTCGTGAGCATCACCGTTGCTTTCCCTGCACGTAGCTCAGCTATGCCTCTAGCGACGCAAATTTCACGGTAGAGCAGTAAGTGATGATCGCCCTCGATGACGCCCTCCATGTCTGCAGGCACTTCGGTACCGACGGAAATAATTACGCTGGAGCGAGGCGGAACGGTGACTTGTTCTTCAAGCACATTCAAAGCATGGTAACTTATGCTTGTAGCCGGTGGTATCGCGTTGTGCGTTGAAAGCGTTATTGACTTGGACCTTAAGTCGATGACTGCACCGTGTTGATTTAGAAAGTCCATGCCTAGGATGACATCCCTGGAGCAGTGCTGCAGGATTACGAAGCTCGCCGGGTAAGTGCGGTTGTTTACCGTGACTCGCGCTGTGCAGATTCCAGTCGGCGTTATTAGGTGGCCTCCCGCTGTCCGGATATCGGGTCCTTGCCAGGCTGTTTTCACCTTCTTCAACTTGGCGGCGAACGCGCCACTGAAGACGGAATAGTCGGCGCCAGTGTCGACGAGAGCGGTGACGTTATGACCATCGATGAGCACGTCTAGATCGGCAGACCGGCGTCTGGCGTTGCGGTTAATTCGTGGCGTCGGATCACGGCTGCGTCGGCTTGCTCTGCTGCTGCTACGTTGCGTCGGAAGGTCTTTCTGCGGCGAAGTGCTGTCAAGGCTGTTGCTAGGCGGCATGCTGATATCTCGTCGTGATGATTCGCGAATCGTCGTCGGCGGCGGAGGATCTTCGGCATTGCGTCGTACAGCAACCGCACCTCCATCGGTTGCTGCCTTTAGTTTCCCGGGTAAGGGCTCGGAGATCGGCCCCGGGTGGGACCGGTGTACTGACGGCGATGCGGCGAGATGTAGCGGCCCGGTGATGGCGAGCGTGAGGGTCGTCGTGGTTGCCACTGGGCTCCGGCGAGGTAGTCGGCGATGTCACGTGGTCGCTCGCCAAGCTGTGGACGCGGCGCGTTGACGGCGAACCCTCCTAGGCCCATCTCGCCGTATGGGCATCGGCGGTAGACATGCCCGGCTTCCCCGCAGTGATAGCAGAGCGGGCGGTTGTCGGGGGCGCGCCAAATGTCTGTCTTTCTTGGGTAGCTACGCTGGGCGACGGGCGGGCGTGCTGGCGGCGGCGGCGGCGGTGGACGACGGAACTGCGGCGTTACGGCACCCTGGCGCGAGCGTGAAGGGGGGCCTTGACGACGGGCAACGGCGGCGTAGGTCAGCGCTTCCGGCTGGGGTTGTGGCGATTGCGGCTGCACATCGGGATCTCCAAGTGAGCGCTGAACTTCTTTAACGACGTCGGCGATAGATGCCACTTGAGGCTGCTACCCGGGAAAGAGCTTCTGCAGCTCCTCGCGAACGACTGCTCTGATGGTCTCGCGCAGGTCGTCGGCGCCTAGTGCTTGAGCATCGGCGTAGTTGGTCAGGGCACGGCGGTTGTATTGCCTGGCGCGCATTTCAAGCGTCTTCTCGATCGTTGTGGCCTCGGAAAGAAATTCGGCGACACTCTTGGGCGGGTTGCGCTTCAATCCGGTGAATATTTGCTCTTTGACACCCCGCATCAAGAACGGAACTTTCTTTTCCTCAGACATATCGAGGTCGGCGTGGCGGAAGAGGCGAGTCATCTCCTCCGTGAAGATCGCGATGTTCTCGTTCGGCAATTGCACTCTGGTTTCTAATAAAACTTCGGCCCTTTCTTTTCGCACGACATTCGTGAAGGTTCTCACGAAGTTCTCACGAAATAGGTCCCACGTCACCAGGGAGGTCTCTCTGTTCTCAAACCAGGTCCGAGCAGCATCATCGAATGAAAAATAAACATGGCGCAGCTTGTCGTCGTCGCTCCATTTGTTGAACGTCGCGGTCCTCTCGTATGTCTCCAGCCAGGTTTCAGGGTCTTCAGCCGATGATCCACGAAAAGTCGGTGGCTCCCGAGGTTCCTGCAGCAGGATGGGGGACGCTGGTGCTGCCATTCTGGTCGTTGACTTGGCCTTGATTGTGGTGGTCTTTTCGGGAAGAAGTCCGAACTCCGGCACAAGTCCTTGCTGCCTACGGCTAGCTCGCTGGTTCTTGGCGACGTTGGTCTCGTCCTCCGGTTTCGGGCTTGGGTCGCGGCTTTGCGGGGGCGTTCGGTGCATGAACGAACTAGCACCTCCACCACATGTTACGTAGCAGTGACGGTAAAGAAAACAGTCGTAACACTGTTTATGACGAAACTGGTTGTTTATTGGGCGAACCTGTGCCCACAAAAGCAAGCTACACTCAAAGCCCAACGATAGCGGCGAACACAGTCGGCGATCGTCGAAAATCTGATCAGCGGTGAGACGCGTCGGCTTTTATACCTGAGTCATCGAAGGTTCCAGATTAATCCCTGATGCCCGCGTGTCTTCCAGAAAGTTCTAGACAATTCGCGTCGGTCACACAATCAGATAACATAAGCGTTGGTGAAAACAGGCAACGAAAATAAGCATCGATAACGTTCTAGAAACTTCCGATACAGGCGTGTCCTGCACCGAGCGATAACGTTTAACATTTGTTAGCCGGTGGAAAGCGGCCACCGGTGAAAGATAAACATGTATACGTGTCAATATATATGACCGCTTAGGCAAGCTGGTCGGGCCCCAGCCCCCCCAACCCCGGGAAAATTAAAACTTTCCGCCTATGAGGTGGACGGTACAATGAGAAGGGGCAGCAAGTGGAGCCTTCTCAAGAACCTCTTCACCGACAGCAAGAAACCCACCAAGAGTAATGCCCGACTAACGATCGAAAGGCTCCTTCATCGTCACCCTAAAGAAGGCACGAGTCCGCGTGACTTTGCTGACGCCCTGGCAGACATCTACCTGCCGGTAGAGCGCAAATCTGTACCGTGGGACGACCCGACACGCGAGTACAAGGGGACACCTCAACTCTCGCTGGATCGTCCTTTCGAAGTTTCGGAAATTGTGCACGCCCTTCACGACCTAAACGGACGCTCGGCCCCAGGCCCAGACGGACTAACACACAAACTACTCAGAAATCTAGATTACAAAGCCATACAAATTATTACGAGCAAACTTAACGAGGTATGGGCTGAAGGCCGGATGCCGGACGAATGGCGAACTGGCAATGTAGTCCTCATCCCCAAACCCGGAAAACCACTCCGTGCAGAGAATCTGAGGCCCATCTCCCTTACGTCGTGCCTCGGGAAGGTCGCGGAACATGCCATCCACAATAGAATTGGAGAGCACATTGAAGAAAACGGTCTACTCCGCCACAATCTCATAGGTTTCAGAGAATCCCTATCCACACAAGACGTCATGCTACTCACCAGGAGCGCAGTCATAGACAACAAATCCAGGGATGTAAAAGGCATCCTGGCGCTCGACCTAACAAAGGCCTTCGATATGGTCTGGCAAGAACACATCCTAAACGAAATCTCCCCTTTAAATCTCAAAGTAAATTTCCACAATTTTGTAAGATCGTTTTTGGATAACCGAACGGCCACCATAAACGTCGGACAAATCAGAAGCAGAAAGCGCATGCTAGGTAACATCGGCACCCCGCAAGGGTCAGTGCTTTCGCCGCTCCTTTTCAACACCGCAATGCACGATCTCGCAAACAAACTCTCGAAAGTCCCGGGGGTAGGGCACGCGATTTACGCGGACGACATCACCATTTGGTTCACGAGCGGCCCGCTAGGCACTTTGGAGCAGAACCTACAGCAAGCGCTGGACACCACGGAAGCTTTCCTTACAAACACGGGACTGAAGCTCTCCCCTAGCAAATCAGAGCTCCTCCTGTGCAAACAAGGCCCCAGGCAGAGACATCCCCTTCGCTTCCTCCCTGTTCACCTACACACCAGGGACGGAGGTAACATCCCCAGGTGTAACACAATTAAGGTCCTGGGCATGGTCATTGGGGCTTACAGCAATGACAACGCGGAGGCACTAAAACGCCTCACAAAGAGCACCCACAACTTCACCAGGGTCATATCACGGATCGCCAGCAAAAGGGACGGACGGAAAGAGGACAACCTCATGAAAGCATTTCACGCCTTCCTCATCAGCCACGTAACCTACGCCGCCCCCTTCCTCTACTGGAAGAAGACGGAGCTGAACAAAATCGACACACTAATCAGAACCGGATTGAAAAAGGTCCTAAGCCTCCCTAGAAACACTAGCATGGAACGACTCCTCCAATTGGGGCTACACAACACGGCAACAGAAAAAGAACTTTATTAACTAGGTCTTGAGAAGCGCTGCCCTAGGGCAGAGCTGCGGGCCGCTCCCACGTGGGGACGGGTAGGCCGAGCCTAACCGCCGCATCGTGGGCTCTCTGGACAGCCCAAGTTTTTCGTGACAGTTCTGAGCTCTGGTTAGCAGAAACACGGCAACAGAACTCTTTGAAGCACAGCGAAACGCCCAAATTAGTCGGCTGTCACTCACAAAGGCGGGCATCGAGATATTACTAGAAGCAGAGATACAGCCCCTCTTCATGCCACCAGAGAGGTCGCAACTATGCACAAATGCCAAGCGGTCAATAACCGTTGATCCAATCCCAAGAAACATACACTGGACCCACAACGAAGGGCGGAGAAAAGCGAGAGCGAAGGCAACCCTTGACAACATTAATCGTAACCAAACGACAATCCTCTTCGTTGACGCGGCCAGATATTGGAATCGAGGCGCATACGCGGTCTCTGTGGGGGATGCCCATGGCTCACTTGTCAACGCAGCCACGGTGGTTACCAACTTCACTCACGAAGCAGAAGAAATGGCCATCCTGGAGGCCCTTCGAAGCTGCAAAGAAGCCTCCGTCATTTACTCGAACTAAAGAACAGCCATCAGAACCTTCTCGGCGGCCCTCGTGTCTAGGAAAGCAGCTATGGTTGTCAACAAATTGTTCCAAGAAAGGGGAATAGACAACCGCTCGTCCCCACACATCACATGGTTATCGGCCCACATGGGCAACATTTCCGGACCTCCTGACTGTAATCCGAACGAGCGGGCACACCAACTGGCGCGAGAACTCACATTCCGCGTCTGCGGTCCGCCCCCTCGCTTCAACCTAGCCTGGAGGGGATCTAGATAACAAAGATCCGCTCGTATCATACCACGAAATCACTTCAAATCATAGGTTAGCACGAAGAATTTTTCCTCCTCCTAACCAAAACTTCAAAAAAGCACAGGCCGTCACTTACCGACAGTTGCAGACTAGGACATACATCACACCAACAACATTAAGCAGAATCAATCCTGACCTTCCTACTGCATGCCCACACTGCGGCCACGAATACAACTTCGAACACATGCTCTGGCTGTGCCCTGCCAACGCGGGCACGGACTTTCCTGACCAGTCCTCCTGGGACTCAGCGCTGAGAAGCAGAGCTCATCGCTCAGCTCCAGGGCTGTCCAGAGGGCCCGGGCCGTCACCGAAGGACTCTGTCTACCGGCCCCGACCTGGATGGAGCCACCGGATTGAATGGCGGGGCCTCCGGCCCCGCTTTAATTCTTTCTCCTCAGGACCTCAATAAAGTTCGTACTCACTCACTCAGAAGGCACTATCAATTTTCCAAACGGTCTACCTGGAGTATGAGAAGCCTTAAACATGGCCAAATAGTGATGCGGTTTGTTCAAGCCGAAATGCTCATCTTTGAGCACTTCGCAGCATGTGCATTCTTTCTTCGAATTTTTAAGAAACTGCATAATGAGAAAGCCAGCAACGTAGTAGGTTGCAGAATCCTCTATTACATGGGAGTATTCTTTCGTTGTTGGATGGGAAATGTCATATAAAGCGCGGAAGTCAATCGGGGAAACAGGAAACACAGGGTCGCCTACAGATTCCTTTTAAAAAAAGATGGCGTCACCTTATGCATGGGCTGAGAACCATCGTTCTCAGAATTTGCATTTTAGGAAACTCTGAACGACTTCTGGATCATTAGGTATTTCAGTCCAGGCCTGAACTGAGACACGTTAGCATTGGTATTGCATCTGAGTTTCGGTCTCATGTGGACAAAGATGTTTTCCAAAGGATCTTGTGGGAGACAGCGCGTGAACAAAAACGATAAATCATAGCTGCTTGCGATGTGATCCCTTAGCAGAAAAATGCCTCTAATTGAGATCTACCATCCAATAATTGTGAGTGGTTGACGCCTTCCTTCAAATTGTCACCAGATATTCGCAATATCAGACTTTCGAGAAACTCGGTCAACTCAACGTGGCCTTTATAGATGCGTGTGGCAGCTTCTGTTCTGTCTTGTTTACACGTGAACTGTTTAAGCAATCAAACACCTTGTCCACGTGGTCACAAAATTAGCATTTGTCATTGCCTCTTGGGGGAGCTCTTAGGCATACACCATATCGAGTAAAGTGATTGACACAGAGACACTGAGGACTTGCGCTGCCTTATTTGCCTTTACTGCACAGAACTGTTTCTGAAATAAGTACCTGTCTGTCAGTTTTGGAACCAGCCGCAGTCTCAGTTCGTATGTTGATTGATAGAGCGTGATGATATGGATCCAATTTGAATTTTTTAAACCTCCCTGCATTTCATTAAATCATTTTCTCTATCTCTCATTTTCAGTGTGAAGCCTGTGTGCTTGCAAATTGTTACGGGTAGTTTTATTGAGATGTGGGACATCAAATATAAATAAATGCGTTGGTCATGTATAAAAAAGAGTGGCGTTGCAATTGACACGCTCAGTGAGTTGGCGAGAATGTTAGTAGCGCCCTGGTCACAAATTAAAGCCTTCACTGTGATGTTACTTAGGGGTGCCAAAATGCAACGGTTGGAGGGAGTCCTATACGTGGATGCGTCCCTCGTCAAGGGCAGCAGCAAAGCAGCGGTGGTGGTAACCGACGGGGAACGGTTGATAAACAGCGCTGCAGTCAACACCAGAGAGTCAGCGACAGCAGAGGAAGTGGCCATAGCCCTGGCGATCGTCCAACCGGGTGCCAGGGCAGTGGTTACCGACTCCAAAAGAGCTTACGACAGCTACAGGAAAGGGGTGATCTCTTCAGAGGCAGCCGCTATATTAACGAAGAAAAGGAGCGAGCCGTAGAGCTCGTATGGGTGCCCGCCCACACAGCGGTAGCCGGCAACGTCATAGCCGATTGCCATGCCCGAGCGATGACCCTCCGGGCCGGGCAGGACGCCGACACCACCAACCCAACAGAGAGATTACCTCCGAGTATAGGGAGGATCTGCGCACCTTCCCCGGGCCGCACCGCACCCTGAGCAGGGAACAACAAACAATCATCAGGCGCATTCAGGCGGGTTCGCTTACCCACCCAGCCCTGATGAACAAATTCTACCCAGAAACCAAAGAGGACATTTGGCCATTTTGCAAAAATAACACAGGCACCATCGCACACATCCTGATGGAGTGCACGTCACTCGAATCCCCTATACCCCCCATCCCCCCTCCGTCCCCCACTACCCCACCCCATGAGCGATGGGAGACCTCACTGTCCAGCCCCGCCCTGTCGATCCAGCTTGCGCTGGCGGCTAGGGGCCAGGAGCTGCTGGACGTATATGGGTCCCGAAACCAGGGAACCAGCCCGTCCTTCGTCTGAAACGACGCCGTCATTTGAGCTCAATAAATGTTTGTTCTCTCTCTCTCTCTAGGGGTGGGCCGCGCTACCCGGACGAAGGACAGAGGGAGAGACGATACGAGCGCTGTATACTATACTGACAATTGATTGTATATTTTCTAACAAGTGAATATATATATACACAAAATATGAAAATGTTACGCGTACAAGTGGTGACAGGTTCTCAGCCTATCTTGCCATCCAAAAAATTTAATTTCTTTATCATGCAAAGAGATAGAGGTCTGGCTGACACATGCGCCTGAGTTAACATGCTTATAGTGGGCTTCTACAATCTCGCAGTTGGTTTTGTTTCTATTTGTGTACACTATTTCAGCTTTTCAAACACGGGTTTGCATGGGCAAATTCTACAATGCGCGGCCACATTTGAACTGGTTGAATTTCTGATAGCGGTTTGGTGCTCCCTGAGGCGAATGTTGATGCAGCGCCCCGTCTGCCCATATTTTTTTTTGCCGCATGAAAGTGGAATGACGTATACAACTCCCACTGTACATGTCATGGGCTGTTCTGTGTGCTTGATACGGCAAATGGCTTGGACGCCTGCTTAGGTCTATTAACACGAGGGCAAATCTTGTTTAACGAGTTCTTAGCAGAAAAAACAACTTGAACGGCAAATTTCATGGCTAACCCAAGCCCCATCTGATGTACATAAGGAATGACTGCAAACATCCTTCCGGTTTCGATCACCTGCTGGGGTAGTTCCCCTTTTTTATTTCCTTTACAAGCCCTTCACAGACTGATACGATAATGGATTTTGGAAAGCCCTCCTTCTCTAGACGATTTACCTGTTGCGAAAAGCAAGACTTTCTAAGTGCGGATCCTAAACATGCCGTAGCAATGCCTCTTTTCATTAGTTTGGAGTGTGCCGACGCGTAATTTAAAATTAGTTTGCTCGTTCTGGGATTATATTGCCAACAAATATGTTGTGCTGTAAATCTCAACAGTAAATCCAAAAATTGAATTTCATTATTCGCCGGCAGCTCATGACTAAAGCTGAGACCCATTCCGGCTTTATCAAAGGCTGCGAGAATTGTTAGCGATCTAACAATTATTAGGTAGTCATCAACGAATCTAAAGCACTTGATCATTGTTCCCTTCAAGACGTTCTCAAGCACCCTGTCAACACTGCCGAGAAAATCTCACTTAGAATTGGTGCAACCTGAGATTCTACGCAAACCCCCTGCTTCTGAATCATAACGTCACCATCCCAGATAACGAACGTCGATTTTGAATAAGAAACAAGAGAAATGACTGAACAGGGACGCCACTCTCATTCCTAAACTCTATCTCATCATTATCTATAATTCTTAATTCTAATGTCTTCATTAGATGTTTTTGGGGGAGCGAATAATATAAATCTGTGACGTCAACGCTGACGGCTGTGCATGCTGGATGCGGCCCCTCTTGCAGAAAACTAACGACTTCTTCCGTGCTCTTTACTTTGAATGGGTCCTCCACCCGTAGCCCTGTTAAGTTCTGTACATAACGGGAGACTACGTGTTGCCACGTGTTCCTCTCAGACACAATTGTACGCAAAGGTTGCAAAGGTTTATGGGTTTTTATCGTGAAGAAAACCTCAATGTTTAATCCCTGGCTTTTGTTTACTGTACTAGAGAGTCGCTCGAGGTTCAATTCTTGCAACAGTTTTTTGCTTGATCTTTGATTTTCGTAGGTTCAACGTGTACCTTCTTGAAGCTTTATTTCAAAGCCGTTAAGGCTTTTTCAGAATACTGTCCTTCCGTTAGGAGGACAAAGTAACCTTCTTTATCAGCAGTCAATACTTTCACTTCATTGTCTCTTAAGAATTGCACAAGGGGTTGAATTTTTTGCGCTCCGCCATTCTGGTTTCTTTGAGGCTTGACTAGCACGTCTGCGCACTCGGAAGTGCACCTTAATTTTTATTATTCTGCCACATCAATGGACACACATCTAACACTGGCTATCTTATTGACTGGGTCTAAACATGGTTCTAGGCGAAATTTCTGACCTAATTCCAGAATGTTCATGTGCTTATCTGGAACGGCGATTTCAGTCTGGTTCATCACTTTGTTCACAGGCTTCGGGTTCTTCTCGCTCGAAGGTAGGTTGCGCCGTGCGTGGCTCCAGAGGAAGTCCACTGAAGCCTGGCTTGTCCTGCACCACTCCTGATATGTACGGCACCACCGGTTTCTTCCATTCATAACATCGCAAACGAATTTGAGGCAATCTGTTAGCTTCCTGGCCTGGCTCATTCATTCAGACAGTTCAGTTACCAAATCGCCCAGCTTGCTGTGTTAATTCACTGTCACGCCTATTCTTTTGAACTGTTCAATTAGAGCCAGAAGCAGGTGACGAGTAGCAGAATAGGTGGTAGACGCATGCCCAGACGTGTAGCAAATATGCTAAGCCCATTTTTTTTAATACCAGCCAGAAGGAATACCATGGTCCTATCCGCTACTGATGATTTTCTTTCACTTTCATCATCTGTATATCCATGCATGATATCTTGTGTAACATCCTAAGCAAGATTTTTCTTGAGCATTATTTTATGAAAAATTAAAGAGCAGACGCGATCACGTTGGCTCCAAGATTGTTTTGAACGCTATTGTAGGTATATAGTATTCACGGAACAATTCCAGGCCTCATTTTGACATTGCTCAGCCATCGTCTCAAAGAACGCTGCGAGAGAAGTGTATAGTAGGGAGACAAAACGTGGTATGCTCTAGGCCACGAAAGTGCAAGTGCAGGGCAAACTTTAGCCACAGAGGAGACAGCTTCCCCTGCCCTTTGGCTGCATCCTCATGTGACAGCAAATAACTTGAGATACCTCATCCGAAAAATGAGGCCGCATGCGCTCTAGAGCATCTTAAAGGGTCGCTGGTACTGGTGCCTTGCGTTCCATTTGGCGCAGTCTTGCTATTCTTTTTTTATACTTGGGGCAAATTCACTTGAAATCACCTGATGAGGTCCAGTGATTTACCGCGGAACTTGCAAAAATGAGCTGCCTCGAAAACAGAAGGTGCTGACAGAAATAAATTATGTAACATTTCGTTTTCTTATGCATATATTTTAAACTTTGTTGCGCTGTTTCTCGAATAATCTGAAGAGTAATGTAAAATTCCCCATGAAATTGAGAATTGTTACAAAAATGCTTGTAGCAGCATTTAAGCTCATGAAGTGACTTGTGCCGCATTTCAGGTTTACTCACATACATATATATAAGTTCATGAGAATGTCATTTGAGGGTATCGTGCATGTTTTAAAAGCAATGACATACACTTTCTCCAGAAAGCATGTATAATGAGTGATCCCCAATACAATTGTACGTGTACATCGAACGTCAGCAGGGTCGACAAAGTCAACAAGGGCTACTGTCAGGTGTAATGTCTTTTCGTTATTGCTCCTCTTTGTGTGTTAGAAAGAAATTAACTGAAGCTGAACATCATGCGAGATGCTACAGCTGGAGTAGAAAGTCTTTTTGTAGCAACCCGGAACATTTGATCCAGAAAGCGTCTTCAATCATGTTTGTTGATGTTTTTAATGCCTAACAAAATGATATGAAGGTGCGCCTTTAAGCACACCGTCATTAGTTTTTATCACTCTACTAATTTCAATCGTTACCTGAGTTAGAAACTATTATTTGCGGTTGTTTGTGCAGTGTAAATTATACCCCGAAAGTATCCTGCTTCTTGTGATGCTACCTGGAGACATAGTTTAGTTTTCCGTCTGATTGAAAGAAAATCTTCACTCTATAATCAGTGGGCGGAACGAAGTACAAAATATAGAGAGTTGGCTTAGTTTTATGACTGAATCAGTGCTTCTAAATTGGGGGACAAACAGTGGTGCACTTTCATTCATTCATTCATTCATTCATTCATTCATTCAGTTTATTCACCAGACAGTACTGGATGGCTACCTAGGCTAAAAGCTGTGTAGACAGCTTGACAGAGGCCCAGGTAGCCGTTACAAGGCAGATACAACGAAACGGCAAAAACAAGATACTTAGCAATAATGAAGTGGACATCTAAGCATACGTGTATGTTGATAAACAAAAAACAGCAAATAAAAATAATATAGGAAAAATATAAAGAGTGTGTCATCAATACACAAGAAAAAACAGGTAGAAATATGAGTATTTCATTTAAAAAATTGATACAACAAGATATTTATTACAACACTTTTACAAAAAATGCTCGCAACTGAGATTTCGACATGTATTTTGTTTCTTTGTATTTGTTTAGCAGTAAAGGAAGATTGTATTGTAGCATTTGAAGTTTGTAATCTGTTCGAAAACGTGGCAGAAACCACGTGTCTGTGCTGCGTGTATTTAACACAGGTCTGTGTACAGTTAAGCTCGCCGTTGTTTCTAAGAACCGTCTAAATATTTTATTTGAATGATAAAAAGACGCCAGAACACGATAGTCATACATGTTTTTTATGCGAATTATGTTGAAGATTTGAAAAGCGCTCTGAGTAGATTCACAATATTCAAGGTTGGCGATCTGTCTTATAACTTTTTTTTTGCAATATTACAACTTTTTGTATGTTCGTTTTAGTTGTTGTTAGCCAGACCAAACTACAATAATTAATTCGAGAAGCAAACAATGCATAATATATTTTAATTTTAATATTTAAAGGAAGCGCACGACAACGTGACATCGCACCACTGACAGACGCAAGATTTTTACAAAGGTTTGAAATGTGTGAATCCCATGAAAGATTTGAAGATAGTGTAATGCCGAGAATAGTGTGTTCCTCAACTATTTCAATGTCATCATTACCAAATCTAATGACGTGTTCCAGCCTAATAGCCTTGTTTCTGGCTCGAAAAAACATAACTTTTGTTTTTGAAGGATTCATTTTAAGTGAGTTTGAGGAAGACCAGCGAACAATTTTGTCAAGTATATTGTTACAGTCAACCGCCAGTTTGGTCGCATCAGGACCAGAAAGAAGCACGGTGCAATCATCCGCATATATAATGAACTTTACTGTCAAATCAATGTTAACTATGCTATTTATATAAACATTAAACAGAAGCGGTCCCAATACGCTTCCTTGCGGTACGCCTGTCGTTATTGTTAGTAAAGATGATTTGTGCGTGCCGATACATACATACTGGCTTCTGTTTGTAAGGTAAGATCGAATTAAAGATAAAGGCTTACCTCGTATTCCACAGATTGATAACTTATGTGCTAAAATTTTATGGTCAAGTGAATCAAATGCCTTGCTGAAATCTATGAATAAGGCTAGAGTTATTAGTTTCTTTTGAATGTTTATGAGTACATGTTCTTTCAATTCTAATAATGCTGATTCGGTTGACCGTCCCTTACGAAAACCATGTTGTGATTGTGACAGAAGCTGTATCCTCTGAAAAAAGTTATTGAGCCGATAATGCAGGATTTTTTCAAAGGCTTTAGCAAAGATAGGTATGATAGATATAGGTCGGTAATTTTTAGGCACGTTTTTGTCTCCGCCTTTATATACAACAGACACTCTTGATCGTTTCATTGCATCTGGGAATTCACCTAGTTCTATCGACAAGTTAAATATGTATGCAAGTACGGGCACTATGAATTCAAGTATTGTTTTGATTGGTCTAATTTGGAGGTTGTCTATGTCTAGTGCTCTCGTATTCTTTAATGACATGAAAGTCCTATAAACTTCGACTTCATCTGTGGGATGAAGGAACATACTTTCAGTGTAGATATTGGCCAAGTCATCGCCGAGTAGGGGATTTGTAGCAGGAGTGTTAATGCCAATGAAGTGCTTATTAAAAAATTCTGCGAGAGCATCACCAGTATACACTCTGTTTTCGTGCGTAATTTCTTCCGGAGACGCATTCGTTCTTTCATGCCCTAAAAATTTATTTACTGCATTCCATGCTGCAGAGGAGTCATTGTTTGAAATGTTACCAAAAATATTTTCGTAATAAGTTGCCTTAGCTCGCCGTAGTTCTGCATTTAGCTTATTTCTAACGTCTTTGAACTTCTTCAGTGCAGTAGGACACCTTGTCTTTAAGAAAGCATGGAAAAGCTTGTTTTTGCGATTTATTTCTCTTTTGTGTGCAGGCGTTACCCACGGTTTTCTTATTTTTCTGGATGGTCTGAAAGTTTTAAAAGGAAAATGCTTCATGTAAATGTTCGTAAATGTCGACAGAAATTCTAAATAAGCGTCATTAACATTTCTTTTTTCATATACGCAGGACCAATCTTGCGAAGAGATATTAGATTTGAAAGCCTCTAAGGCATCATCGGAGATACACTGAACAGTAACTGCGTCGCACTGACGTTTTCCGGTTTTTCCAGGAGCATGGTAACGCATAAAAATTGGACAATGGTCGCTAATTTCCCATGCTAATGTACCAGCGTCACAAATTACAGTTTCGCAGTTTGTAATTAGCAAGTCTAGCGCAGACGAAGTGGACACCGTTACTCGAGTAGGTGTTTTGATTATATTAACAAAGCCTGATGAAAGTAGCCTCGTAGTAAAGTCACGTACAATAGGTGTGTCATCAAGAACATTTATGTTGAAATCACCTCCACAAATTAATGTAAAGTTATTTGAGCGAGCGTATTCTAACATTGCCTCAAAATAATTCATAAACAACATTAGGTTGCCGTTTGGAGGGCGATACACCACAGTAGCTAGCTCAGAGCCATTTTTTACACATAAAAATTCGTAGTCATCGGTAATTGCCGAGTATTTTATTTTTTGAATTTCAAAGTCTTTACAGGTATCAGTGTAAAGAGCGACACCACCTCCCCGCCGATTTGTGCGGTTTACAAAGAAATTTTTGTATCCTTCAAGACATAAAGTATCACATCCTTCGTTATACCATGTCTCTGTCATCATAACTATGTCGAATTTAAAAGAGAATTCACTTAGTAAGTGTATAATAGTGTCGTGTTTCCCTTGAGCAGATCGTACATTAAAATGCAGTACAGAGTTTAAGGACCTAGAGCAAAAGGTAATCATATTAGGGGAGACAAACTCTAGGTAATTTACAGCCATTACAGTCAGCCGGAAAAAACAAAAAAACACGCACTGTTTAAATTATCTTTTCAAGGTCGTCCTCGCAAACAATCTTTATGGCATCAGAAGTCTCAGACTTCCTGGCGAAGATTTTTCCATTGAAGGTCCAAACCGACTTCCAGTGGTTGTCATGTTTCCTTGTCATGTTTGTCCTTGTCTCTCTCTCACCTCTTCGTCATCCTATTTTGCGCTGCTAGAGTGAAGATAGTGAAATGAATACTGTGAAAAAGAAGACGCCCCTCCGTCCAGCATCGCCAACGCTCGGCCCGCTCTGCTCGCGCTGTTGGTCGCTGGTGTTTTTGAAGACGGTGCTCCACGCTGCCTCGCCGTTCTTGGAACTCGAAGCGTCCTTGAAGGACACCGCCAATAAACCTCTTCTCAATTGGTGGAGGTTTCTGGAATTCCCCCGCCGCTTGAAGCTTCGAACCCGAACGCTTCCGCCCATCATGACCGACAACACCGACCCACCGGTGCCTGCGCCCCAGCCCGTCATCTGCACCGGGGTCCCTCGGAAACGTGATCCGAAGGTTTTCAGCGGTGCAAATGAAACGGACATGGAGGACTGGTTTACGTCGTATGAACGGATGAGTGCGCATAACAAGTGGGACGATGTCGCGAAGTTGACCAACGTCATATTTTATCTTACTGGCGTTGCCCAACTCTGGTTCCATAACCATGAAGTTGACATCCCGACATGGTCAACTTTCAAGACGTCTTTCACTCAAGTGAAATTCAGCCGCAATTGTGTCGACCTGCTGTCCGCAAACAGCGCGCTGAACAGCGTTTGCGAGCCCGTGCACAGCAGACTGGTGAAAATTTCACTAGCTACATCGAAGAAGTCGTCGACCTTTGTAAACGTGTCAACGCCGCCCTGCCCGAAGCTGATAAAGTTCAGCACATCCTCAAAGGCATCGATGACGGCGCATTCCAGATGCTTTTGGCAAGGAATCCGCGCACCGTTTCTGAAGTCCTCCCGTTATGCCACAGCTACGAAGAGTTAAAGAAGCAACGCACGCTGACTCGGCAGCCTTTGTCGACAGCCGACTCGCTAGCGAGTCTGGTTGCCGTTTCCGACCACTCTCCACTGCTTCAGCAGATTCAAGACTTCGTACGCGAGGAGGTTGCCCGTCAACATTCCTTGGTCTCAGGAGCCGTCCAGTCGTCTGCCTTCAACGCTCCGCACTGTCATTGCCGAAGAGGTCCCTCAAGCTGTTCCCGTCGCTCACCACCAGCCACCTGTGACCGCGCCTTTTACGTATGCACAGGCAGCGCAGCCTGTCGCCGCGCCTCTTACGTATGCGCAGGCAGTGCAGCCTGTTGCCGTGCCTCCTACCTATGCGCAGGTAGTGCGTAAGGCCTCCCCAGCCGCCTTTCTCGATTCTGCAACAGTCTGCACCACCCGCCGCTCCTACTGCTTCTTGGGCCGGGCCCAGAGACAGCAATCCATGGCGGACGCCTGACAATAGTCCCATTTGTTACGCCTGCTGCACGCCAGGACACGTCGCTCACTATTGCCGCCGTCGCCTTCCAACTCCCGACGACGCTGCTCGGCCAATACAGTATGGCAGTCAGCCCATGCGCCAATCAGCTGCGGGTCCTTCCCAGCGGTACGTTTCTTCTGACCTCCCTGACTTTCCATCGCGCTACTCCCCATTTTTTCGTCGACGATCGCTCTCCCCAATGCGTCGGCGACCCGCACCCTCCGACCAGGAAAACTAAGCGCCGCAGTTCGCGTGGCAATAACTGCGCCATCTGCGAACTGCCCAAGTCCTCGTTCCTCAACTGCTAACATGGTCGCAATATCTGTCGAAGCTATTTCTACTTTTGCGCTTGTGGACACCGGCGCCGCCGTTTCTGTTATAGCCGCCAAACTCTGCCGTTCGCTGCGCAAGGTGACCACGCCACTGTCTGGACTGTCGCTTCGCAAGGCAAGCGCGCAGCATGTGACACCTCTCGCAGCCTGTACTGCCCTTGTGCTTTTACAAGGCGTTTTGTACATTGTCGAGCTTATTGTTCTTACTGCCTGCTCACACGACGTCATCCTTGGGTGGGACTTCTTGTCCCATCATAATGCCGTCATCGACTGCGCACGAGCTCAAGTTGAATTTTCGCGGCTGCATGTGTGACGCACCATCCCACGACGCCCTTGATCAGCCGCCTAAACTGGTCGTGCGTGAGGACACCGACATTCAGGCCTGGCTCTCTTGCCCTTGTCCCAGTCGTCTGTGATGCCGTCACCGATGCTAGGGTCTTCTTTACACCATCTGACATCTTTATGAGTCGCAAAAACGTTCCACTGCCTTTTGCAACGCTTAACATCGCCGCCGGCTTCAGCAATATTTTCGTGTACAATCCACTTTCTGCGTCGGTTACGTTGCTTGTCGACGAAAGTCTCGGCCGCGTGGAACAGGTTGACTCTTCGTTCTTTGTTACCGTGCCAGATGAATCTATTCATCTTGAGTCCAACGAACTCCTCGCCCTTTCAACGCTTGAAGAGTCGTCGAGTGACATGTTTCCAGTTCCATCGCCACTACACTAACCCCTACCGAACACTCCGAGCTTCTTCAGCTTCTACACCACTTCAGAAATTCCTTCAATGTTTCTCAACCGCATTTGGGCCGAACGTTGGAAGTGCACCACTACATTGACACCGGCTTACACCAGCCGTTGCGTCAACGACCGTATCACGTCTCCGCCGACAAGCGTCGCGTCATCAACGACCAAGTCGACGATATGCTACGCCGTGGCGTTATTCAACCATCCCACAGTCCCTGGGCATCTCCTGTCGTTCTCGTTCGCAAGAAAGACGGGTCTATTCACTTTTTAGTTGACTGCCGTCGATTAAATAAGGTCACGCGCAAGGACGTCTATCCTTTGCCGCGCATCGACGACACCGTTGACAGCCTTCAGGGCGCGGAATTCTTTTCATCCCTAGACTTGCGTTCTGGCTACTGGCAGGTTCCAATGGCTGAAGCCGATCGCCAGAAAACGGCATTTATTACACCTGACGACCTATACGAGTACAACGATATACACTTTGGACTTTGCAACGCGCCTGCAACGTTTGAATGACTCATGGACAATACGCTGCGTGGCCTCAAGTGGTCTATGTGTCTTTGTTACCTCGACGATGTCGTGGTTTTCTCGCCTGACGTTTCGACCCACCTACTTCCTCTTAGATATGTTTTGACGTGTCTCACCAACGCTGGCTTGCAACTCAACCTCAAGAAGTGCCTCTTCGCCGCGCGGGAGCTGACCATTTTAGGCCACACTGTGTCCAAGCACGGCGTTCTACCGGACCCTGCAAAACTTAGTGCAGTCGCTGAGTTCCCGAAGCCTACTAACATTAAGAAACTACGCAGTTTTGTGGGCCTGTGCTCATATTTCCGGCGCTTTGTCCGCAATTTCGCATCGATCATGTCACCCTTGACCCAGCTCCTACGCGGTGGCGCGCACCTCTCCTCCTGGTCTCCTGCATGCGACGCCGCGTTCGCTACACTGCGTTGTCTTCTGACCTCTCCTCCTATTCTTCGCCATTTCGACCCGACAGCTGCAACTGAGGTACATACAGACGCCAGCGGGGTCGGTCTTGGCGCCGTCCTCGCGCAACGCAAGCCCGGCTACTCCGAATACGTGGTCGCCTATGCGAGTCGTACGCTGACAAAAGCAGAGGCCAATTACAGCGTAACTCAAAAAGAGCGCTTGGCTCTAGTGTTGGTGCTTGACAAGTTCCGCTCATACTTATACGGCCGCCCATTTGATCTAGTAACAGATCACCACGCGCTTTGTTGGCTCGCCACGTCGAAGGATTCATCTGGCCGATTAGCACGCTGGGCTCTTCGAATCCACGAGTATGATATTCGCGTCGTCTACCGCTGCGGATGCAAGCACATTGACGCAGACGCCCTGTCCCTTTCACCTCTACCTCCAGACTCGGCCTGCGGAACCACTTGCGCTCACCCCCTGTCGTCTCTTCACCTTGACTCGACTGGCAACGAACAACGCCGAGACCCGTGGATTGCTTCTCTTTTCACCTATCTTTCTGGATCATCGACCACCCCTGTATTCCGATCCCTCCGACGCCAAGCTGTTCATTTCGCCATTCGTGATTAGCCGCTCCACCGACGCAACTACGCTCCCGAAGGCCGTCGATGGCTTCTAGTCCTTCCCCGCAGCTTAAGGTCCCAAATCTGTGCCTCTTTTCCCGACGATCCGCAATGTGGCCACGCCGGCGTATTTAAGAGTTATGAACGCATAAGCCATTGCTACTACTTACGGGGAATGTACACTTTTGTGCGAAAGTTTTTTCAGTGCTGCCGTGACTGTCAATGTCGCAAATTACCACCTTTACGTGCGTCTGGCACCTTGCAGCCGCTTCCATGCCCTGCCAAACCCTTCGAACGCGTAGTCATTGACCTCTACGGCCCGCTTCACATGACACCGGATGGCAATCGGTGGATCATAGTGCCTGTTGACTATTTGACACGCTACGCCAAAACTGCGGATCTACCGAGTGCTACAAGGCGATGCAGCGGATCGATGCAGCGGATCTACTGAGTGCTACAAGCGATGCAGGCACGCTACCGAGTGCCTGCATCGCTTCATCCTTCGACATGGCGCACCTCGAGAACTCCTCAGTGATAGAGGTCGTGCCTTCCTCTCCAAGGTCGTCGAAGCTCTGCTTTCAGAATGCCACATTATTCATTGAACGAGCACGGCTTACCATCCGCAATCTAACGGGCTCGCGGAACGGTTTAACCGCACTCTCGGTGATAAGCTCGCGATGTACGTGGCATCTGATCATGGGAACTGGGACCGCGTACTTCCTTTTGTAACGTTCGCATACAACACCGCGATACAAGCTACTACGGGATTTTCACCTTTCTTCCTCCTATATGGACGGGAGCCATTGCATACCATCGACATTCTCCTTCCATACCGTCCTGACGCTTCCGAGTGCCCACCTGTGTACGAAGCTGCCCGACAAGCCGAAGAGTGCCGTCAGCTCGCGCGCACCTTTACGTCACAAGAACAACCGCGCCATAAGGAAGGCCGCGCCGACTCGCTGCCCCGTCCCACGTATGCCCCCCGGTCTCTTGTCTGGCTGGCTGTTCCTTGCCAAACTCCAGGCCTTTCCTCAAAACTCGTTCCAAAGTACGAAGGGCCTTACCGCGTCTTGGAGCGAACGTCCCCGGTGAATTTTCTCATCAAGCCACATTCTCCATCTGACAACATGCGCCGGCGTGGACGTGACCTGGTCCTAGTGGCGCACCTCAAGCCCTACTATGACCCTCTGCCAACAACCTCTTAGGTCGCCAGGATGGCTCTTTTTCTGCCGGGGCAATTGTGAAGAAGAAGACGCGCCTCCGTCCAGCGGCATCGCCAACGCTAGGCCCGCTCTGCTCGCGCTGTTGGTCGCTGGTGTTTTTGGAGACGGTGCTCCACGCTGCCTCGCCGTTCTTGGAACTCGAAGCGTCCTTGAAGGACACCGCCAATAAACCTCTTCTCAATACATACTTGTGTGAAATTTCCCGGCAAGTAGAGGAATGTGATTACCCTGGAGATTCTGCTGTGGCTGTCGTGAACCTAGGGGCAACAATGTCTGCACATGCAAGTGAATGAACAACAGTTCCGGGCATGACAGCAAAATGACACATGAATGTGTACTAGTCTGAATCTTCTTATGTGTGCATGTACAGTAGTCCAGAATCACTTACACAATACAAAGCTCTCGGCAATTGTGAATTTCTGATCTGTTAAGGAATGGCAGTACTAATTCAATGAATCACTATGCTAACCATGATAAGTACTACAAACCGAAATTTAAAATTTAACTATGTTCACAGGCTCATTCGGATTTCGAGCCCAATATCGCAGACCTCATGTCTCGTAAATTATCTGTACTCCTGTATACGGCAACATAGAAAGGTCTAAAAATTTCACTACATCTAGGCCTTAAGTTTGTACCATTAGTTAGCAGCTCAGTAATATCTTCTGCACTCAATGCAAGGCCATCTTGATGGGCTCCTACTGTAAATGACTGTAGAGTACTGGTGTCGCTCTAACCAGTGCTCAGGCATGGAGATGACAATAGTTTTGAAACAGAGTACTGCGATGGTCTGTGGGGATCTAGTACATGCGAAAGCACCGCTGCAGCAGACGGTAGTGTCTAGCTAAGGAAAACCTCACTATGCAAGAAACAATCCCTTCATTAGCATGTGCACAACTTGGAGGGCGGTTTCACTACATCTAGGCCTTAAGTTTGTACCATTAGTTAGCAGCTCAGTAATATCTTCTGCACTCAATGCAAGGCCATCTTGATGGGCTCCTACTGTAAATGACTGTAGAGTACTGGTGTCGCTCTAACCAGTGCTCAGGCATGGAGATGACAATAGTTTTGAAACAGAGTACTGCGATGGTCTGTGGGGATCTAGTACATGCGAAAGCACCGCTGCAGCAGACGGTAGTGTCTAGCTAAGGAAAACCTCACTATGCAAGAAACAATCCCTTCATTAGCATGTGCACAACTTGGAGGGCGGGTGAATGGTGAATTAAGGGCGAACTGGAGGGCAAAAAGTGGAAGGCCAGGTGTTTCACGTAGCGTAAAGAAACATGGATACACCATTGACGAACACACCTTTGATACATCTTCGATACACTTTTGACGAATTAGAAAAATGTCATATTGTTCGTACAGTCATCTTCAGTTAGCAAGAGTTTTTTTGAAATGCAATTTGTTAATGGTCACGCTACGTTTAATCAAGCAAAATTTCGTCAGTGTTTTAAAAGCAAAAGTCGTATTTATTGTTGCAGAGCGTGCTGAGAATTCAAATGTATGACCATGTTGTGTATATGTGGATATGTTTAAACGTGGCTCTTCTAAGCACGCGAAAGAAACAACAAAAGTGTACTCTTCCCGGTGGCAGCTATGGACGGTGATAGAGAACTATTGGTGGGGGTCTTCGGGCTCCAGAATAGGGAAGAAGCTGGTAATGACTCGGTGTCTGCAGCATTGGGGCTTGACTATATAGTGCCTGAAAAATTGGCACGAAAGGGTTTAGCAGAACATTACAATTTATCGAGAAATGCAGTGTGCCCTTAATCGCTGGTGCATCGAATGGTGCCGTGGTAATCAGGAACACATCCTAGCTGCTCTCGAATTGAAGAGTGCATTCGATACCATGAGTCATGAGCTCATCGTGCAAGAACTCAACAATACCAACTGTGGAGAACGGACATATAACTATATTCTTCCCTTTTTCACCAACAGGGAAGCCGCGATAGGCATAGGAGAAACCGTAGATGGATAATGGATAATGGATAACCATTTCCTTTGCATCTATAACACCTTTGAATAGCTGAGGGCCGCGGTCGTCATGTCGCAACGAGAAAAACTCAGCCTCACGCCCACGGGTGGGGAGGTTCCACCTGCCTTTGGGTTTCTCACGGGGCCGCAATACAGTGACAAAATACTCGAACCCCTTTCCCCCAATATCCGGTACGAAATCCACACCGTGCCTATACCGAAAAACATGAATCCCTTCTACCACCAAGCGCATCGCAACGCCAGGGCAACAACTCACAAAACAATACGGAACCGACCCAAACACGCTTTACACGGATGCAGCCGCTGTGTCACACATGGTTTTTCGCTGGCCGTCGTTGGCTCGGCCCGCAGGCCAGGTACATTTACCTGCGCCTCAGCCAAGACGAGCTTGGCAAAACACGGCGGAAGCCCTAGCGGTCGCCCTCACAATCAAAACCAAAGCGGCCAATGAGGCCGAGGTCTTCTATCCTTACGGACGCAAATACAATGCCGTTATTTCACATGAGGCCGCGTTCCTGCGTGTGTAGCCCGCCTCTTAGGTGCAACACTACATCAGGAACACAAAATCACTTGGTGCCCGGGACGCATCGCATCCACGGGAAACGACAGAGTGGACAGTGCAGTTCGAGCAATGACTCACCGAGCGAGTGCACCCCGTCCAGACACCCTAATCCCATCCCAGGTGCCACACACGCCGTGGGATAGCATAGAACACCAGCATCGCGAAACACAGAGCTACCCCCTCCCCCCCCCCCCCCCCCCCCCGTCACGCCCTCAGTTAGGTGTAAGGGAAGCGGTGCAAGGGAAGTATGAGTGGCGCCGCTTGCAGACAAACACATGCCCGCACCTACGGTTAAAGCAAGCCATCCACCGTAGCTTATACGTGGGCACTAGCCCGTGGTGTGGAGGCCAGCCAACTGTCGCCCACATTACGTGGGAATGCGAGCTCAGGCCCGGCTGAAATGAATACGCCCTCACATTCCGGCGCAAAAATTCAGAACGGAGCATTGGGAGACCTGGCTCGCCAGCGAGGAAAAGGAGGCCCCAGAGGCACTCGACCAAGCAAGGCAGGCTGCTGAGGCCAGTGGAGCTGTAAACTAGGGGCCCATCCCACCTGTTTTCCCAACCCTTTCCTTATAGAATAAACGTTTTTCAATTCACTACTTTGAAGCACAGCTAGAACACGAGAACTCAGAGCTTCACTGGCCCGGCGATTCTATCAAACGTTTAACTATGTCACAAACGCTCATTGGAAATTACCATGAGCGATCTGACGATCCCGGTATCCTGTAGGCTAAACCCTAGGAATAGCCGCTTTTTTTTTCGAATTCATCCCAGGGTCAACAAGAGCATCCAAGGTGAAATGGTCTCCGGAGATGCGGTACGTGGCCTACAGCTGGGTCTTTTCCAAGAGGTCACCCTGAAATAATTATGGCGCACTGCAACCTGTAACATTTCACTTCGTTGGCTGACCAAGGAGCATGCGCATAGTAGCCAGTTCTGAAAAGAGCATGGCCGGGGTGTTTATTTACATTTTCTTAAAAGGACACATTAAAGACATCAATCACCTGCTGTCACAATCAAAGCTTTGAACTATAGTTGCCTGCTGGTGTCGGCGCTTGCTTTCGCCTGTAGATATCGCCGTCGGGATAGGGAGTGAATTAAGCAAGAGGTAGAATGATCCGCCCACAGAAACTTGTCGCAATCGCCTCATGTACTTAGATTTCGGAACCTGTTAGAAAGCCCAAATGGTAAAAATTATTCCGAGTCGGCAATTACGGCAAGCCTCATAATCATATCGTGTTTTTGGCACATACACCTCAGAATTTATGCATTTTACTTTTTGTGGGGGGCCGCCATTGCCACATTAACACTATCTCGTGCTAAGTCACCAACTATTATAGAGATCGCTCTGCCATTAGATTCTGATATTTTTAACCCGGTGTACTGAGAAGGACCTGTGTTGTGCCTATTACATGCATCAGCTAACAAGCGGAAGCATTGAAAACAATTAGGCGAGAGTAGAGAAAAAAACTTTTGTGCTCGTCATTTGTCTAGTCTTGGCTTTGTTAGCAAACGGACAAATCTAACTCGCAAGGTTAAGTATGCCAGTCCAAAGGCAAATATTCAAAGTGAAAGAGTTACTGAAATGTGCAAACGCACAACGAATGTTTCAACTGTCATAGCAGGTTAAAGGAACTTATGTTTTTTTTTTTGTTGTGTTGTTAGTGAATAAATACAAAATGTGTGTGTTTTGCTGCGTGAGGTTACATGTCATGGTTTGTAGCGTGCTGCAGTCTCAAGGATCGATGGAGCTGTAAAATGTGCGCATTGCGTGAAGTTATAAATTATGTAATTATTGACTTGTTTAAAAGTACATGTAGATGCCACCAAGCACACATTAGTAGAAATGACTCAGTAGTATGACAAGTAGAATGACTCAAACCAAAACTACTAGTCCCTTTTTTATGTTTCTGGTAACTGTACGTTACTTTAGCTATGCACTTTTTAAAGCGAAGCTTTTACTACACCTAGTCGAGCCTAGTTTCGCCGTGGCCAGCAATTTGACCTTCATTTGAACGCAGCTGCGCCGTAGCCTTGGCAACGCGTCACGTGAGTCGCAGTGCCGAGCTCCGCCGCCGGGATTTGGCGCATGCGCTCTCCGCAGCTGGGTCGCCCCCTGACCACGTGGACTCGCCGCGCGCCTGGCTAAGAGGAGCACGCGTGGCCTAGTCAGGCCCCGGAAACTCTCGAGTTACAGTCAAATGGCCACAGAGGGCGAAAAATCAACCGCGGGCGCGTTCCAGTAAGCGCGCAAGTGGA